>NC_043968.1:12245376-12377876 GCF_902148855.1 Sphaeramia orbicularis
TTGCTTTAACCCACAAAAATATTTTCATTAAAAAAATAATAATAATAAATCTTTTTTTTTTGTTTTTTTTAAATTCACTTCAATCAAAGAAAAAAAGTTTTCAAATGGAATTTTTTGGATTTTTTTTTTTGTTTTGCATTCAAACACCTTTTTTAAAAAATGTTAATTAATTAATTAATTTATTTATTTATAGTAAAAGCAATAAAGAAACAAATATACCTTAATAAAAAAACAGGTTTATTAAAAAAAAAAAAAAAATCAAGGTTCTCATAATTCATGCATGAAAGGGTTAATACACTCAAGTTTTCATTACTCATTACTTAATTTTTTTTTTTAAGGCAACCAGTTTCCTCAAATTTTTTAAGTAAATTCAACTTATCCGGTCTTACAGTGCGTCGTAGTGGCTAAAGGTAAAGCCGCTACATACACTATATGTGGCTTAGGGGTATTAAAAGTGCGCATCACGTTATGTTAGGGAATTCTCACCACTCTGCAGAAGTAACTCATCCCACTTTGAGCCCTCTTACCTTAAACGCCCTCTCACTTTACCTTTACACTGTGCCTCTTTTCTTTTTCTTGTTCTCCCTCTGCCAGCCTTATCTCTGCACTCCTCCGAGCCAGAGTGCTCTCAGGATTTCCAGACAGTTCTGTTCCTTAGCAGCCTATTGAGGGCTATAGAGCTGCTATTTGGTTGTAACCGTAACTACAGTGTTGCAAAATTGAGTGCAGTTGGCCGGCGTGCCATTGTTCCGGCACTTGCGTATCGACTTGGCCCCTGCTTGACATGGTTCCACTGGCTCATGGGGTTTGGATGATGCTGAATGACCCTGATGCACAGCAGTTACCAGGGAAAAACTGATGCTCGCTCTTCAATTTGACGAAGACTACAACAACATAACGGTCTGTTTGTTGTTCCAAAAAAGACGATGGAGGGTCTTGTAAAAATTATACAGGGTGGGGAAGCAAAATTTACAATGAACATTTAGTTGTTTTTTCTCAGCAGGCACTACATCAATTGTTATGAAACCAAACATATACAGGGTGGGGAAGCAAAATTTACAATAGTTTGAGGCAGGGATTGAAAGACAGTGTATGACCAATTAGTTTATTGAAAGTCATAAGAATTTATTTGCCACAAGAAAACTGACATAATAGAAAATGTTTTTATTCTATGTGTCCTCCTTCTTTCTCAATAACTGCCTTCACACGCTTCCTGAAACTTGCGCAAGTGTTCCTCAAATATCCGGGTGACAACTTCTCCCATTCTTCTTTAATAGTATCTTCCAGACTTTCTCGTAATAGTTTTGCTCATAGTCATTCTCTTCTTTCCATTATAAACAGTCTTTATGGACACTCCAACTATTTTTGAAATCTCCTTTGGTGTGACGAGTGCATTCAGCAAATCACACACTCTTTGACGTTTGCTTTCCTGATTACTCATATGGGCAAAAGTTTCTGAAAAGGTATGGATAATAGTGTTAGGTATGATTATGACATCAATATATGTTTGGTTTCAAAACAATTGACGTAGTGCCTGCTGAGAAAAAACAACTAAATGTTCATTGTAAATTTTGCTTCCCCACCCTGTATTGATGTCATAATCATACCTAACATAATAATAATAATAATAATAATAATAATAATAATAATAATAATAATAATAATAATAATACAAATGCAGTTGATTAGTTTTGTGTGACAACAGCATCTTTTTTTTTTCCCCAAATTATATTTATTGTCATTTTTGTTTTATACACACACTCACAAAATGACAATAAACAAAACAAAGAACATATCAACAGAACAACTAAATAAAAACAAAAAACAAAACAAAAATTGGCCCATAAAAAATTATGTTTTCATTTCAAAATACAAATGCCCTTTTAACAATGGTCGAAGCTTCCAGTCGACAACGGCATCAATTTGAGTAAAATTACCATATTCATAAATACCCAAAAGTTACATATATAGTACATTCTTGTGTGTCTTTGCGGAAGTTAGATTATTTTATTAATGTTTTAGCTATGTTCATGACCTTTTCATCGTATTTGAATAAAATCCCAGCTGAAATATAATACTTCTATAAATAATGGGGAGAATATTTTGGACAGGACCTGGCCTTTTGTAAATGTATTAAATAAATGGTTTAGTGCAAATGAATGATTATTAATGTTAACGCTCATGACATTCATGCCTGTTTTAATGAGAAGCCACTTTGGATGCTGCTGATTTTAACAACACTGAGCTCTCATGCTTTAACACACACAGATGATAAAATGTTTCAAATGCACCGTTAGCGTTTCAGAAATCTTACATAACATAAACGCACACTCCCTTTCATTTATCACAGAGCGTGAGACCATTATCATATGGAAGAGTTATTAGTTATGCTTGGAAGAACGGTGCTAATTGCGTAAGGAAAAGCAGACATAGTTCCAAATATCACTTACTTTACTGAAAGGAAGCAGTTTCTTTGGGTTAATTAGTAGTCAGCCCATTACTTATTATTTGTGCAAACTACAGCAAAAGCTTAATTAACTTTGATTCCCACTCCCTTGGAATTTGGGCTCACAATGCCACAGTGATGCTGACTTAGGGATCGGCTACAGCGTCGAGAATGGCAATGAGCCACTTCTGTGCTTTAAGACGATGACAGATCAGCGATCAAATAAGCAGGTGCACATGGATGTGGACACAGCAGTGTACACCAGTGTTGTGCAAGTTACTTTCAAACTGTAGTACATTACAGATTACTTGTTACTGTTATTTAAAAGTAAATCCTGACATTACCAATATTACTAGGGCTGCTTATCGGCAAGAATCTGGCGATACGATACAAATCACAATACTAAGATCATGATACGATATATCACAATATATCATGATACTGTTAAAAAGGCAATATTGTGTTTGTTTCTTTTTTAAAATGATTATTTCCTTGAAGAATTGAATTACAGCAGAAATATGCACAAATACTAAACGCATTTTTATTTGATCACAACAGGATCTAACACCATATCACAAAATGTTCCTGTGTTCAAACTTAAATTCTGTTTTACAGACATTACAGTTTCAGATCCTGTTCAAATGTTCATATTCTATTAGTTCAGAACTAACATCACAACATTATTTTTGTGCAATCCCAACAAAAGAACTACCATTATTTAATCAAAGAGTGTGAAATAATAATAAATAAAATACAAACAAAAAAGAACAAAAACAAAAATGGACCTCCGCAATATCTGCATTTGAATAAATACCTAAAAATATCTATACAGTACTTTTTTAATATCAATACAGTATTGTGAAATGAAATATCGCGATATATTGCAGAACCGATATTTTTGTACTGCCCTACATATTACTGTCTCAGAATTGTAATGTGTTACATGACTCCTGTATTACTGTTGAGTTACATAAACTGTCGTCAAAAAGGACGTGTAAACAAGTAAACAAAAAACTACCCCTATCTGAGAAATGAATTACCTTTAATAAGCATTAAAAATGTTTTTATTTCGTAGTTTTCACACCATATATCAGTAAATACATGTTTCTTTGCTTCAAAAATTAAATGCATGGTGTCCAGTTGAGTGGACATTTTTGCAGAAAAAAGTAACTGCAGTAACATGTTTGCGTGTAAATCAATTGCTTGTTATTGTTTTTAGACTGTAATTAACCGTTTTTCTTCAACAAAAACATTTTTTTTTCATATTATCTCCATAAAGTGAGTAATAACTAATATTAGAGTATGTTAAAATCTGACAAAAACATCACATTAGCAGCATTAAAAAAATTTATTTCATAGTTTTCACACAATATATCAGTAAATACATGTTTCTTTGCTTCAGAAATTGAATGTATGGTGTCCAGCTGAGTGGACATTTTTGCAACTCCATGAAAAATAGCTTCATAAAATGTTTTTCTTTTTTTTTTTCTTTTTTTTCTTTTTTTTTTTAATGTATTTTTTCATTATTTTTATTTATTTATTTAAAAATGTTTTTCAATTGCATTTTTTTCCAAGCCTAAAGAGGAATAAAAACACTCAAGTAAATTAATGCATGAAAGGGTTAAATGCACATGAGCCACTTCAGGCCCCGCCCCCTCCAGGTTATTGGCTGTGCTGCTCTGTCCCTGTTCAACCAACAACTGAACATTTTAGGTAATCGGCTCCAAGTTTGGACATATTTTCAGTATGGACTACAACCGCTGCTGCTGACGAAGAATTATGTCGTACTCGGAGAAATGTTCGTCGGACGTCTTGACCTTATATGTGCAAATGTCGTGATGTAACTAGTTATAGACGTAACAAATTAAACATGAAGGTTGTAGAAATCCACTCGATTTTTACCGAAATGAATCTAAAGATAGCTTTGCAGCACCTGGAGGGTTCAAATTCAAACTTTACGAACTATTAGGGTCCAAATCCACAAATAAATGAAGCAAAGACTAATAAAAGTGGGTTTAGTTAAATATGACCCCTTTAAATTTAACTTGTAGAAACCTGTAGGAACCCGGGTTGAAATGCAAACACTACTGAACATGTACAGAGTAAAATATTACTGAAAATTGATTAGTAATGCCATGCACAACTGTATAGCAAAAAAGTAATCTGTTACTGTAATGCATTACTTTTGTAACCCGTTACTCCCAACACTGCTGTGCACATACTCACGTGTATCAAACCGTTTTAGAGGATGTCTTTACTTGGGGGCTTATAACCTTCACCTTCACCTTTTGAAAAATTCTGTCTCTTTCTTGCCATCTCTTTTTTTTTTTTCCAAGTCTAGAGTTTTCTATCCCTTTTCCTCTCTGCTCTCTCTGTTTCAGTGTGTTTCCTTGAACTCTGAAACATCTGGCTGCAGGCGGTAATGGGAAAGAGAGCAGTGTCCCTCATTCCAAAGTTAATAACTTTTTAATTTAATTGCTTAAGTTCACTGTGCCCTCAATATGTATTTTTCCCCTTTTACTCATTGTCATTCAATGCTGGAGCTCCAACTGGCCACATGGCTTTCGAGAGAGAGAGAGAGAGAGAGAGAGAGAGAGTAGAGGGAGAGAGAGAGAGAGAGGGAGAGAGAGAGAGAGAGAGAGAGAGAGAGAGAGAGAGAGAGAGAGGAGAGAGAGAGAGAGAGAGAGAGAGAGAGAGAGAGAGAGAGAGAGAGAGAGAGAGAGAGGAGAGAGAGAGAGAGAGAGAGAGAGAGAGGGAGAGAGAGAGAGAGGAGAGAGAGAGAGAGAGGAGAGAGAGAGAGAGAGAGAGAGGAGATAGAGAGAGAGAGAGAGGGGACCGGTGGCAGGGGAGACAGACAAACCATTTTAACGGATGACTGAACAAATTAAATTTGAATTCATACAGCAGCTTTCATCTTCTGCATGATTATTGAAAAAAAAAAAAGAGCTTTACAAACTTGACAACTGAGCCCTCTTTGAAGTAACTCATTACTTTAGAGAAAACATCTAAATGCTGTGTTACGAGGTGACTATTTATTTCTTTATTTTCTTATTCAGAATAATTCAGTCGCAATGAAAAACACACAATATTCGATCACTTACGCAGGTGGCAACAAACAAAACAGGCGAATTCGCTTTTAAGTAGCGCCGGTCGCCTTTTTTTTTGTTCCGAGTAATTTTGCTTTGACCTCTCAAAATGACAAGGAGATACATTTTAAAGAACGTACATGAAGCGTGTCTATATTGAAACTACGTGCTCCTCAGACTGAAGCATAAGCGACAAATCTGCAAAGGGATTAAAATGCTAATAAAACAGGCAGGATGCAATTCCTGTTTTAAGCCTCATGAAATATGCATGGCTCTGTATGAGCGATATGCAGAGGAAATGGCACGCTGACATGCCACAGAGAGAAACAGGGATCATTTTATGCTCTGCTGAAAATGTGGATGTAAAGAGTGTGGTTTTTAACACCAACACAAATGCCCAGTCAGTCTCAGCGTGAAGGAGCCAAATGATAAATCTAATTTCTATTAATAAACTTCCTGAAATGATCTGTCACTTGTTTTTGCCAGTGAATAATTCTGGAATCATAGCTTCAATTTCATCAGAAATGAGTGTTTTTTTTTAATCATTTCTGATTGAACGTGATAGATGTACCACCACTACAGAAAATATAATAATGTTCAATATAAACTAGGGATGTAACGATAAACCGCGGTAAAATTGCAGAGGGTTAGTATTACCGTTTAAATTCTAATTATCGTGATAACCGTGTTTGATTACTGCATGTTTAGGGGGGAAAAAAAACTATGTAAAGATATGTTTTTATGTCACATATTTGAGTATAGTTTTAATTTATTACAATTTTGATTTCATATTCAAAGCCAAAAATTAAACTGGTCAACAACAAATTTATTGTTGAAGTTTTTTGAGCTGATTTAGGATAATTTTGGTGTGCTGAATCCAAAAATCACATTAATTTTGCTCAATCAGGTCAACTTTCTGAACTATGCTACATATTGGCTTTTTAACATTTTTGCTTACATTTATGGGCATTTTCACATCATATGATACAAAATTCTTTCATATTTCTTGCAATAAACGACTTCTGAAGACTTTACTTTTGCCAATTTATGATTAATGTTTTTTTTAATATTACAGGTGAATGAAATGGCTTCGACTAGAAGATCTTGCAAAAATAAGCCTGACGTATTCTGCTACATCTGCGGTGAATACACCATTGTACCTAACAGGAATCAAGTCACAAGTTTCATAAAGTGTGCTTACCAATCTTATTTTGGTATTAATTATTATATTTTGTGAGAAGATCAAATTTTTCCAAATCAAATTAGCAAAAAAAACCTGACCTGATTGAGAAAAACGGATGTCATTTTTGGATTTAGCGGTGCAAAATGGTCCTAATTCAGTTGAAAAAACCTAGACAACTTGCAAAAAACATTTTTTTTTTGTAACCCAGTGTTATTAATGGTGGAGTACACTTCAAAGTTATTCACTGTGAGGGGAGGGATTCAGGTTTCAGGTCACGGAAAGACTAACGGATTCGTGATACTTAGGCTATCACTCGGTTTTTATAGATATGATGAAAAATCGGTGACGAATTACATCATATGCTGCTTTAAGTTAAGTACAGATGTATAAGTTCAGTAACGAAGTACATATACTTTATTCCACCACTAGGGGTGTGTATTGGCAAGAATCTGGTAATACGATACAAATCACCATACTAGATTACGAAACGATATATTGCAACATATCACGATGGCAAAGGCAATTTTTTTGTTTTCTTTTTTAAACATGATTATTTCCTTGAAGAATTGAATTACACCGGAAATATCCACAAATACTAAACATATTTTTATTTGATCAGAACAGGATCTAATGCTGTCTTGCAAAATTTTCCTCTGTTAAAAGTTAAGTTATTTTTTACTGACATTACAGTTTAAGATCCTGTAACATCATAACATTATTTTTGTGCAATGCCAACAAAGGAACTAGCATTATTTAATAAGAGTGTTAAATACTAATAAAAAAATATATAAACAAAAAAGACAAAAAAACCCAAAAATGAGCCGCCACAATATCTGCATTTGAATAAATACCTATAAATATTGATACAGTAATTTTTAATATCGATACAGTGTTGTAAAAACAAATATCGCAATATTTTGCAGAACCGATATTTTCTTCCACCCCTTTCCACCGCTGCAGGTATCCCATTTCTAATAAAGTCAGAGATGTTCGTTCACAGCAGGAGGATGACTTGTGGCTTTTTCCTCCTCGAAAATATTATCTTACAGTCTAGTATCTCTAGTGTGGATCAGAGTTAATAACAAAAAAAGCCCAGAACAAACACAAACAAACAGTGGCTCTAATGAGAGACTGTGGTGGGTTTTGTGGCCACCGTAGGGGAGGCAGGGTGGGGGTTTGGAGTTATTATTATAGCCCAGACTGAACAAAACAAACATTCACTTCTGCTGCAAAGTGAACCTTTTTAAAATTACTTACATTCATCAAGTAGTCCACATCATTTTTGGGAAACCTGAGGCTTTTCATTTTAGGGGGGTCTGTAGATGCCAATAATGTAATAACTGATAATAAATAAATAAATAAATAAATAAATAAATAAGTATATATATATATATATATATATATATATATATATATATATATATATATATATATATATATATATATATATATAAAATAACGGCCAATAATGTAATAAATTTGCTGTTTTTCAAATGTAATAGGCCAATAACGTAATATCTGGCCAATAACGTAATAAAAGTCCTGAACTGATAACATAATAGCTTTTGGCCAATAATGGGATAACTTATTACGTTACTGGCTCGGTTATTACATTTGCAAAGATTTTTTTTTTTTTTTTACCAGGCCAATAACGTAATAACCAGCCAATAAGTTATAATGTTACTAGCCAAAAGTTATGACGTTATCGGTTCAGGACTTTTATTACGTTATTGGCCAGATATTACGTTATTGGCTTATTACTAGGGATGCACCGATACCACTTTTTTCCAGACCGAGTACAAGTACAAGGTTCAAGGTTCACTTTATTGTCATTGCATGTAGTGTATACATGAAACAAAATCAGTACTCGGGTCCAGCAATGTACATGGTAAAATCCTATAAAATGAATCCTATATTAAAGATAATAATAATAAAATCTGATAATGACAGTAAAAATCTAAAAAAATAATAATGAATAAATATAAATAAATACTACAGTGCAGGATTTAAAAAAAACAAAAGCAGCGTGTTAAACCAGAATAAAAACAGCAGTGTATTTCAGCAGCAGCAGGATCAACAGTAGTGCATCAGTACTTACATTTGAGTACTTGCCGATACCGAGTACCGATACGAGTACTTAATAATCCCATTCCAGTTCTTTGTTGCTTTTGTAAATGTGCTTTATTGTCGTTGTCATTAGTCTGACTGGAACAAAGTGCTGCTACTGACATTTAATGTGTTGGAATGAGCGTTTCTCAATTAATCCACCTGGGGGCGCCGCTCTGAATTAACCATAGTGGATAAATACCGCGAAGAAGAGGAAAGTTTTTCGAGAAGAAGAAAGTCAGTAATAACAAACACAGAGACGACAGAGGTAACACTAATGTGAGACTAATATTGCAGCGTTTTCACTGGTAAGGTTTAAAAGTGAAGGTTCAGCAGGTAGAGAAAAGAGAAATGAGTGATAAGTTTTGTTTTCACTTCTGCTTGTGGCGGTCCTCACCACTCCGTACCCCCATAGTATTACAAGTAGGATATAAACCGGCCCAGCCCTGGGTGGTTGTCCTAAATGTGTCAGTAGTTTTTCTCTAACTCACACAGTCACTCTTTGAACAGATCCTCTACCTCCATGGTTCCACTGGTATTCTCCGTCTGGGTACTCATCCACCAGCACCTGGAAAACTGATGGAATGTACGCAGAGGACGGACAGAACGCTGCGTCTGTATCTGTCTGTGTCTTTAACCCTTTCATGCATAGTGGTCACTCCAGTGGACAGTTCTTCTCCAGCTGTTCTCTTGTATATTCATGGATTTTGTTGTTTTAGTTCCATATCAGCCAACACAGTGGACGCTTATGCACCATCCCATACACTGACACTCACACCATTAGTGTAACTTTGCTGTTCTAGATAAACCTGATCTGCACTAATATGTTTGAGTGTTGAAGGGGTGGGATTAAATAAATTATACTTCCTCCCACTCCTTTTCAAATGTGCAAATGAAGTCATGTATATGTATGTTTTGTTTGTGTTTTTTTGTTTTCTCCCATGACCTCTTACTACCTGTTTTATTTCTAAAGACTAAGTAAGATTACTTTGTCTTGTTGCATATTCGAAGTAAACTAAACTAAAAAAAAAAAAAAAAAAAAAAAAGGCTTGTTATTGTTACTAAACTGCAATTAACTGTTTTTTTGTTTGTTTGTTTGTTTGTTTGTTTTTACAAAAAAGTTGGGGTTTTTTTTGCATATTATTTCCATGAAGTGAGTAATGACTAGTATTTGAGTTTGTTAAAATGTGAGAAAACAGCAGATTAGCAGCATTAAAAATGTTTTTATTTCACAGATTTCACACAATATATCATGTTTTTTTTTTTGCTTCAAAAATTAAATGCATGGCATCAAGCGGACATTTTTGGAACTCCATGAAAAATAGGTTCATAAGAAAATTTTCAGTCACATTGTTTTTTTCATGCCTTAAGAGGAATAAAAACACTCAGGAAATAAATGTTGATTAAGGTTCTCATAATTCATGCATGAAAGGGTTAACGTTACTTGCAATCAGCGTTACTTTTCTCACCGTCGTTTATTTTGAAAAATCTCCACACTCTTCACACTCCCCACACATTATTCCACCGCCGCGTACCTGCTGCACTGAACTGTGAATGTCACACGGCCGTAAGTGGTATCGGTGCAGTTGTATCAGATTACTTCTACGAGTACAAGTACAGGGTGACACAAAAAAACAGGAACTTTTTAACAATCCAATAAAACCAAGAGTGATGGAAGAAAAATATTTTATTCATAGTAATTGAAACCTTAAAACATGCCATTTAAGAAACAATGATGGAATTTTCATTTTTTAAAAATTCCTTCCTGTAGATGGCGTCCTCCTGTACGAATGCATTCTTGAAATCTGCTGTTGAGATTCCTCATTGACCGCTGCAACATCTCAGCTGGGATACTGTGAATTTCATCCTGAATTCTCTGTTTTAACTCATCCAGAGTTCTTGGTCGAGTCGTGTGCACTTTACTCTTGAGATAGCCCCACAAGAAAAAATCACAAACGGACAAATCTGGCGATCTAGGGGGCCAGGAGTACGAGCACTTCTTGGTTGTCCTGTTGGTTTCTTCTTGAGGGCAGATCCAGTCTCTTCAAAGTTATTAATCCAACATTTTATCACGTGTTTTGATGGAACGGCACCATGACGTCCTAAGTTGTAAAAACGTCGGAACTCCCTCTGCGCAGCTGTCAAACTGTCACCGTTTTTGTAAAACATTTTTATGGCTAACGCACGCTGTTGCCCCTTCCACTGATCCATGGTTACTAAAATGGGGGTGTGTTTACTTGCTCAAGGTCACTGTCTCACAGTGCTGCCACTTGCTCATGTCTGCCAATACGCACTTCAAAAATTCCTGTGTTTTTTGGGTCACCCTGTACATGTACAGGGTGGAGAAGCAAAATTTACAATATTTTGAGGCAGGGATTGAAAGACAGTGTATGACCAATTAGTTTATTGAAAGTCATGAGAATTTATTTGCCACAAGAAAATTGACATAATAGAAAATGTTTTTATTCTATGTGTCCTCCTTCTTTCTCAATAACTGCCTTCACACGCTTCCTGAAACTTGCGCAAGTGTTCCTCAAATATCTGGGTGACAACTTCTCCCATTTTTCTTTAATAGTATCTTCCAGACTTTCTCGTAATAGTTTTGCTCATAGTCATTCTCTTCTTTCCATTATAAACAGTCTTTATGGACACTCCAACTATTTTTGAAATCTCCTTTGGTTTGACGAGTGTATTCAGCAAATCACACACTCATTGACGTTTGCTTTCCCGATTACTCATATGGGCAAAAGTTTCTGAAAAGGTATGGATAATAGTGTTAGGTATGATTATGACATCAATATATGTTTGGTTTCAAAACAATTGACGTAGTGCCTGCTGAGAAAAAACAACTAAATGTTCATTGTAAATTTTGCTTCCCCACCCTGTACACACACTGAGTATCAGATCGGTGCATCCCTACGTGTTACATTTCTAAAAATGGCAAATTTATTACGTTATCAGCTGTTATTACATTACCGGCTTCTACAGGGTCCATCCATCTTCATCTTATCTTCATCATCACTGATCACATGTGAAATTAGGCTGTTATATATGATTCATGCATATGGGAGATTCACCACTATTTCATTTTAAAAGAAAGGTATTTTATCTATTTGTTTCACCTATATTTAACCAGGTAAGTTAGTTGAGAACTGAGTCTCAATAATGGCCTGGACAAGAGGCAGCACACAAATGTAATGTTTCCCTGTATAGACGTATAATAACAATCGTCCTCAATCATCTCCTCTCACCCTCGCACAGACCAATCTGATCGCTCTTAAGACTTTCCTCAGAAACGAGAAAGCTTGTGTTTATGCGTGTCTCCAATATCAGGAAATAATGTTTTTATTTTTCTATTTCACACCTTATTTTCTCACTCCACCGTTGGCTCTTTCCATTTAGTCTATTACTCACTTGATCACCACTCCTGGTCCCTTATTTGCTGAGTGGAGAAGTGGAGTTTAACACTTCCGTTCACAAACACAAGCCAGAAAGGTTGCACACTTTACCTTTAACCCATAAAGACCCAGTGGTACTTTTGTGTCAGCTCCCATATGACTTTTTCTCTCCATTTAACCTTTCTTAAGTAATTATCACTATTTATTATAATATTATCCTATGTATTTTGTGTTTTTTCAGTAAAAATCATGCATTTTCTTGTGTTTAATTTACTGATCATGTAGATTTTCATAAAAGCTCAGATTCAAATGGAGGGTTATTATATTAGAAACAGAGGAAACTGAAGAAAACGTGTTTTGTTTTGTTTTTTTTTTTTTGTTTTTATTTTTGTTTTTGTTTAATATCATTAACTGAACATAAACTAAGTGTCTTCATCCACTGTCATTGATCCAACTCTATGGGTTTTACTGGTGAATCAATGTTGTAGAAGATGATTGTGTTTCCACGGTAACTACGGAGCCTCTGAACGTCCAAATGGGTCATATCTGATGACCATGAAAAGATGATAAACTGTATTTTACACCAATTATTTCAATGTATAAATAGGATTAGTGGATGAACAGGTATTAAACAGTTTAGATCAATAGATGATTTTGGTCGCCAGTGTCTGTCTGGGTCTTTATGGGTTAATAAAGACAACAACATTGGATAGAGGATAGAGGATAAAAATGCATTGCTGGGTCTCGGGTGTCAAACTCATTTTAGTTCAGGCGTCACATTCAGCCCGATTTGATCTCAAGTGGGCAAGTAAAATAATAGCATAACAAGTAAAACAATAGCATAATAATAACCTATAAATAATGACAACTCCAAATTTTTGTCTTTGCTTTAGTGCAAAAAAATCCCATTAAATTATGAAAATACTTGCTTTTATAAACTATCCAAACAAAAAAGATGTGAGTAACCTAAAAAACCGAAAATTTCTTACGAAAAATAAGTGCAATTTCAACAATATTATTCCTCAACTTATCATTTCTACATGTGCATTATGGATCGGATACTAAACACAGAAAATTGTTAAAATTGTGTTTAATTTTCTTTAGACATTTCAGGTTGTTCATATTTGTCCAGGTTATTCACATTTTATTGTTACAGAATAGTTTGTAAATGTAAATATTTTCATAATTTAATGTTATTTTTTGCACTACAACAAAGACAAAAATTTGAAGTTGTCATTATTTATAGACATAATATAATTTAATTTTTTTTTTTTTTTTCACATCAAACAAGAAATTACAGAGTCATTATTTTTTGTTGGTTATTATGTTATTATTTTACTGTAGATCATATTGGTCTGTAGGTGGAACTGAAAATAAAATGTGTTCGACAGCCTTGACTGTGTAATTTTTGCACTTTACAAATTCATCCCACGGGCCAGATTGGACCCTTTGGCGAGCTGCATTTGGCCCCCGGGCCGCATGTTTGACACCCCTGCTGTACATGAAGTCTTTTCTTCCCTTCCATGATGCTGAGACATACCCAGCAGTTTCTCATTCCAAAATTCTTAAATTTCTTATTATTTAATTCTCAAAAATAGTAATAATACTAATAAAAGCTAAATGAGAAAACCATAGTTGGCCCATTACTGAAACACTAACAGCTTCTAGTAATGGAGAGTGTGTGAGTCACCTTTTGTCAAATGGACTGATACTTCCTGGTCATGTAATGCCTCCTTGAGTGAAGGAAAAGACAGAAGAATTGGCAGCGAGCCTGGAAGAAGGCAATTTCAGAGCATCCTAGCCTGGTTTTAGTGATTTTTGTTTTTTTTTTTTTTTTTTTTTTTTTTTAAAGAGAGAGAACATAGTGTTGAAGAAACTGCAACAGGGAGGCTGTTATGAGGATAAAATTAGACTAATGTTGCATTCCTGTCATGTAACATAACATAACTAAGGGCAGTTTACTGGGCGTTGAAGATAACAGGAATTGCATGGAGTTACAACACAAATATAGCTACAAAATATGCCAAAAACAAACAAAAAAACAAAAAAACCCCAACACCAGAAGTTTAAGAAAATTAAAAGGCACTATCACTAATTAAACTGACTGTTAGATGTACAGACCATAATTACAGGTTCATTATCATCATCAGCGATCAGCAGATGGGATCACTATGTGTTCCGAATATCTGGTATAAACACACCGGCTCAGTCAGACAGACCAAATATGGACAGCTTTGGTTTCTTTTGTACCTCTGGGCTATGATTTTACTGCATTAGCTGGATCACTGCTCAGTTCTACAGAAATACAATAGTGTTAGAAACGATTGTGAAACAAAGACTGGGCACTGAGGTCTTTACTCTGAATACATGAGTTCCATGAAAAACACATTAAACCTGAGCAACAGCATTCAGAAAATGAGACGGTGAAGGTTGTTTTACACGTTTTCTCATTGAAATCCCAACATGTGTTCTTTGCCGTATGTGTTCGTCGCTGAAGAGGTTCTGAGAAAAAAGATTGGTTCCCATCGTGTCACTGCTGAGTTTAACAGATTATCCTGCATTTCTTTGCATCTGCACTAGGGATGCACCAGTGTCGGGCATCGGCTCAGATACTCAATGTGTGTACTCGCATTTGTACTTGTAAAAGTAATCTGATACAAATGCGCCAATAGCACTTCTGGGTGTGTGACATTCACAGTTCAGTGCAGCAGGTACGTGGCGGTGGAATAATGTGTGTGGAGTGTGAAGAGTGTGGAGATTTTTCAAAATAAATGACGCTGATAAAAGTAACGCTGACTGCAAGTAACGTTAAAGACACAGACAGATACAGACGCAGCGTTCTGTCCGTGCTCTGCGTACATTCCATCAGTTTTCCAGGTGCTGGTGGATGCGTACCCAGACGGAGAATACCAGCGGGAACGGTGGAGGTAGAGGATCTGTTCAAAGAGAAAAACTACTGACACATTTAGGACAACTACCCAGGGCTGGGCCGGGGGTACGGAGCGGTGCGGACCGCCGCCAGTGGAAGTGAAAATGAAATTTATCGCTCATTTCTCTTTTCTCTACCTGCCATAGCTAAGCTTTTAAACCTTACCAGCGAAAACGCTGCAATATTACTATCACATTACAGGGTGGGGAAGCAAAATTTACAATGAATGTTTAGTTGTTTTTTCTCAGCAGGCACTACGTCAATTGTTTCGAAACCAAACATATATTGATGTCATCATACCTAACACTATTATCCATACCTTTTCAGAAACTTTTGCCCATATGAGTAATCAGGAAAGCAAACGTCAAAGAGTGTGTGATTTGCTGAATGCACTCGTCACACCAAAGGAGATTTCGAAAATAGTTGGAGTGTCCATAAAGACTGTTTATAATGGAAAGAAGAGAATGACTATGAGCAAAACTATTACGAGAAAGTCTGGAAGATACTATTAAAGAAGAATGGGAGAAGTTGTCACCTGAATATTTGAGGAACACTTGCGCAAGTTTCAGGAAGCGTGTGAAGGCAGTTATTGAGAAAGAAGGAGGACACATAGAATAAAAACATTTTTTATTATGTCAATTTTCTTGTGGCAAATAAATTCTCATGACTTTCAATAAACTAACTGGTCATACACTGTCTTTCAATCCCTGCCTCAAAATATTGTAAATTTTGCTTCCCCACCCTGTAGTGTTACCTCTGTCATCTCCATGTTTGTTATTATAGACTTTCTTCTTCTCAAAAAACTTTCCTCTTCTTCACGGTATTAGTCCAGTATGGTTAATTCAGAGCGGCGCCCCCTGGTGGATTAATTGAGAAACGCTCATTCCAACACATTCAATGTCAGTAGCAGCACTTTGTTCCAGTCAGACTAATGACAACGACAATAAAGCACATTTACAAAAGGAACTAAGAACTGGAATGGGATTATTAAGTACTCATTCCGGTACTCTGTATCGGCAAGTACTCAAATGTAAGTACTTGTACTTGGGTACGTGGTATCAGTGCATCCCTAGTTAGGGGTTAGGGTTATGTGAACTGGAGATGTTGGCGTAAATTGACACGCAATCAGATGCCGTTGAATAACACATCGGGGGGCGTTTGGAACGAGAGTGCTGAGAGGGTGGTGCTGAGACCGAAATGGGGGTGTTAGTCTGTATAAGTATCAGTATCAAGCAGCATAGCATGTTATGTCAATGGCGAATTTACCTATTACGAATCACCCCCCCTCCCCAAAGTCTTCAGCGGTAACATCCGTCACGTACCTTTCCCCGGTCGCAAGGGGGGCACTATCTGCAATGTATATAAGCTTTGTCAGACTCGACAATTTGTTACGTTGTGCTATAACACTCACTATAACAGTACTCGGTATCGGCAAGTACTCAAATATAAGTACTTGTCCTCGTACTCGGCCTGGAAAAAAGTGGTATCGGTGCATCCCTAATCTACACAAAACGAGAAAAGGTCAACAGTAATGTGAGATCGTCACGTCGCTCTTGAAGACTTATGAAGGTCCTGATGAAGTGGCACATGCAAATTTCTATTGATTTTGATTAATCCAGAAACTAGAATTCCCCTCAGAGAGCATGGAAAGCAAACAGTCCACACTTTTATGTCATTTGGGAGTTGATACCAGTGGGTAGTTTCTGTTTCTAACCATCTATTTCGACTTTAAATGACACATTAACCCTTAGTGCACTCATAGAAATACTCTGAAATAGGGCTGCACGATTAATCAATTTTAAATCGAAATCGGATTTTTTAATTCGGACGGTTTTTAAAAAAGGGAAATCGTAAAATCGATTTCATCTCTCGTGCCTGCGGGCCGCGCGCTTGCCGGCAGCCGTAGGCTCCTCCTCCTATCAGTGACAGCAGTCTGTCACAGAAATCCGTGTAATGACCGGACTTTAAATGTGTTCATGAGCCCGCAGTACTTATAGCAGTGTAAGCCGTGGCTTCACGCATGGATCCCGCAACTGAAATATAACTGTATGCGGATCACTCATCTTACGTTGTCCCAGATCCGTACCATACTGTCTTCTTCCGATCCGGGTCCGGGTCATCAGCCTCAGCAGAGGAGCCCAGACAGCCCTGTGCCCACACACATCCACAAGCTCCACACATAGAATCCCTCCAGTGTGTCCTGGGTCGGTCTGTTCCACGCACGGATCCCCCAGTTTAAACAGAACCGCATGTGGATCACTCATATTAACGTGGTCCACGCACGCACGACTGATGCCTGTCACTGACTTACACTGGTATCACTTCTGTGGGCCCAGATGCCCAGAAAAAAAAAAAAAAGGAAAAAAAAAAAAAGAAAATTTTTATATATATATTTATATATATATATGTGTGTGTGTGTGTATATATGTATATATAAGTAATTAATTTAGTCCTCTTACTTGCTAAATTTTTCATTCACAAATGTAAGTTCTGTAGCACAAAACCAAATATTAATTTTTTGAAAGATGTTGAACTTTATTTAAAGCTGTTAGATAAATCTGGAAACAAAAAGGCAGGTATAAAAAAGGTATAAAAAACATAAGTATTTGCTCTGATTTGGGCATTGTATTATAATGTGTTCCCCCTGGCAAATTTATGTTATTTTCTTGTTGTATACATTGTTTGTATACTCTACTTCATTCAATAAAGATTTAATTAAGAAAAAATAAACTTCTGTGGGTTCATCACGTGATACCATCACAGATTTGAGGTCAGAGCAGTGCCTTGCATTGTGGGCTGCTCACGAAAATGACATGCTGACTTCTGTTGTCTTTTGTAGTTTTACCCAAAAATCAAAATCAAAATCGAAAATCGAATTTTTAGAGGAAAAAATCGGGATTTTTATTTTTGCCAAAATTGTGCAGCCCTACTCTGAAATACAAAACTTCAACCTGAGTGTGTTATTACAGGATATAACAAGACTTTATTTTGGGAAACTTTTCAAAAAATTCTTATTGTCATGTAAAAAAATCAAGATGAATGAAGTTACCATATGTGGTTCCTTGCCCATATGTGGCAAATACATTTTTAAAAAATCCAAGAAGTATATGAAAAAATACAAGAAAAACATGTAATTTAGAACATTAGAACATGACTTTTAGAACATTAGACCAACATGCGTGCTGATCCAGACCCCTGTCCACATCCACATGATCCCTTTGAACATCATTCCTTACATTAGTACCGTTACTTCATGGTACCGAACAAAGCAGGTCCACTCACTGTTCATGCAGAGGTGGACCTTACAGACCCTGGAGACCACATTGGACCTGAGAATGTTGACTCACTGTCCTCACTAGAACTGTTACTGTCACTGTCTTCTAATGTGTGCAGAAATGACCAAAAATAATCACTTGCCTGATAAAGATTTAAGAAAGGGTAAGAAAAACTGCAAATCCACATGGGAATTTCTCAGGATGAGTGCACACACTGGGTTTGGTGCAAATTACCTGCATTGCAATGTTCCATTTTCTTTAAAAAAAAAAAAAAAAAGGACTGAAGAGGAGCAGAAAACATAATGAGTCCTGCACATCCATCTGTCTGACTGACACAGATGCTCTGCTCAACAGTCACTTAAGGTGATACTTTCAAATCACTGTGGTACTTTTTTGTTTTAACTGCCTTTTCCTAACCTGAAGGATATTATTGTCTTTAGGGCTCTTAAGTAACACAACACCTCAGAGATGCTCGACTCCACTTCAGGCCACAAGTGTATGTGATAGTGCACATCTCCTTTTAGTGTGTTCTACTGATGGTGTGTAGTACACTGGTTACACTGCTGCAGGGGGGGTTATACAGAATAAGTAATATCGCCTGAAACAAAGGATTTTTCTGTACATTTCTTTGTGCAGAAATCCCTAGAAAGTGACATTGATCCAAACGTTTTTTTTTTTTTTACCCCACATGACTTTTCCGCAGCTGTGTGCAACCATTCATCAGTTTTTTAGAAATATAAAATCTGCCCTTTGTGTGAAATGCCTTTTAAGCTGACGCTATCCAGTGTTGAACAAGATGAAAAACAGTTCCAGCATCTGCCCCCTTTTTATGGATCTGCTCCAAAATGTAATGGGTTCATCGTCAATAATGGAACACTTTAAAGCAGGAGTGTCAAACTCAGTTTAGTTCAGAGGCCACCTTCAGTCCAATATGATCTCAAGTGAGCCAGACAAGTGAAATAAGTCAAAGTAAAATAACATTATGCAAATGTTTACATCTACAAAAATGTGAATAACATGAACAACTTAAAATTTCTTATGAAAAATAAGTGAAATTTCAACAATGTTCTGCCTCAGTTTATCATTTACTCATGTGCATTAAAACTTACAGTGGAGCTACAAATACACAACACATTGAATAACAGGCAGAATATTGATAAAATTGCACTTAAGACATTTTAGGCTATCTCTATTTTTTCAGGTTGGTTACTTTTTTTGTGAAAGGATAGTTTAAACATTCTCATGTAATTTTACTTTTTTTTTCACACAAAGATTGGAGTTGTCATTATTTATAGGTTATTATGTTAGGCTATTATTATACTAGTTCAACCCTTTTAGCTTATACTATATTCGTCTGTTTGTGGAACCCGGACTAAAATGATTTTAACATCCTTAATTAATATGTTCAGTGTAATTTTTGTATGTAACAAATTGATCCCACAGGCTGGATTTGACTCCTAGGTGGGCCAGTTTTGGCCTGAGGGCCATATATTTGACCCCTGTGCTTTAACGTATTATATTCTGGAGGCCTAAAATGATTGAATTTTGAGGAAAATTATCATTGTGCAAGCCATAATTAACCCTATAATGCCAAACGTATCATATTTGATACATAAATTTAGAAGCCCTCTACATGATCAGTGATATTTTTTTTTTCTTGAAAAACCTGATGTATACAATTAGATACATGCAATACACAGATAATCCACCGGGGGGAGGAGTTCATTCACTAGAGGTCTTCCCAGTGACACTACGAGATTGTCGTTAATAAAGAAGGAGGCAGAACTTTGCCAATTTTGTAAAGGAATTAGCCTACCAATTTGTTACACGTGTTTGTTGTGTTTTTGTTCAAAAATAATAATTTAGATGGATCCCCAAATCCCACTTCATGCTGGAGGAACTGCGGAGCCCATAGAGCTAATCACACTCATATATTTTGGGTTTGTCCTAAGTTAAGTGTGTTTTGGAGGGAGGTGTTCAATGCCGTGAAGGAGGTTTTTAAAATGAACATCCCACAAAGCTTCACAGTGGCAGTTTTGGGAGTAATACCTGAAGGTCTGGATAGAGAAGCAGATAAATAGCTTTTGAATATATTATTCACCGCTGCCTTAAAGTCTATAACCATCAGCTGGATGAAACCAGAACCACCCTCATATAATACATGGATTCAAAAAGTTTGGGATATTTACCAGATGGAGCAGATCACACACTTGCTCAGGCTTCAGAAAACCATATTTACTAAAAGATGGGAACCTATGTTACCTTTACTACTGCAATAATATTTACTGGTGATGCAAGAATACTCCATGTTATCAAAGTGCTGTCAATCTACCTCTGACGAAGATTTATATCTACAGCCTTTTTTATTTTGTATTTTTTGAAGTGAACATTGTTTGCTATAATTGTTACTACTTTCTTAAATTTCACTATATGTGTCTGTGGAGGTGTATGAGAATATATTTGCAGCTGTGTAGGGGGAAAAGAAAGAAATTAATTGAACTGTATAATTGAATGTATAATTGTACTGTACTGAAAAAAAGAGAAAATTTAATAAAAATTAAGTTAAAAAAAAAAAAAAAAAAAATTTACATTTATGCATTTGCCAGATGCTTTTTTCCAAAGCGACTTACAGGGGAAAACCAAAATTAAAAAATAAATAAATTATAAAACATGAAATAAAATACAAGAATAGATTGAAGACATAAAGCAGCTGCACAATTAAAAACAGTGTCATACAGAAGATTAAAAAGCAAAATTATAGACTACAAATACAAGAAGAGATTAAGAAGACATAACAAGAGTTGTACAATTAAAACAGTGATTTAAAAATACCAGTAATACTTGAGCATTGGGACCCGATGTATCAAATATGATACAAAATTGAAATTCATTCATGGAAACTGATATTTGAAAAAAAAAAAAAAAAAAGTTTGGGGTTGTTCAGAAGGACCAATAAGGCTCCACTTTCAAAGAACTGGAATTTTCTGTCAATGATTTAACGATTCAGGCTTTTTCAGGTTAAAATTTCTGGAGGGTAAATGTGGTACTGACCTGTAAGTTACTGGATTCACCATATATAACACAGCGCATTATTATTTTTGACCAGTAAAGATGATTTAAGTTGAGGGCAGCCATGTTTGCGGTTTTACCCTCATTCTATCACGAATTGAATTAGAAGGATGTAACACACACTGGTACTAACAGTATGTGTCATGTGCTTAAAAAAGATCATACTCGTGGTATTATTGAGTCCATATTATACATTCTTCAACAGTGTTCGTCCTTGGCCCGTGCCCTGTTCTGGCACTAAGTTGTATTGTCAGACAAATGGGCGTGGTCACATGACATCGCTACAATTGGCCTGTTCATCTGTCACTGAGCTACGACCAGCTTACGACAAATACTCAGACTGAAGGGGTGTCAGTGAATGAAGACATGTAAAGGCAAAACGCTTTCCTTAGAGAGCTCGACGGCTACACATGCAAAATTTAACCGGACTGACTCATCTGAGAACATGACATAATTGAATATACCAGTGGGTTTTCTAGGAGTTGAATATGTGCCGTATTAAAAATCTATTCACACACACGGGTATTTGATCCAACATTCATTCTTTACAAAAATAGAACCGTTTTCATGAATATGAAGAGGTTGTATTTATTTTGAAGAAACCCTTTATACAATTACCCTTCGGAACGGCCTGCCCAAGGAGATAAGGCTTGTGGAATCAGTGACGTCTTTTAAATCACTTCTTAAAACACATTTTTATAGACTTGCCTTTATGTGATGTCTGTCCCCTTTTTAATTTTAATTTGAATTGTTTAAATTTGAATTTTATCCTGTTTGGTTATTAATTTATATTCTCATACATGATGTTGTTTAATCTCACTCCTTCATTTTTACATTGATTTGACAGCATCATGTTACCCCTGCCCTCTTTACTCCGATTAACTTCATTTATTCAAAGTGTCATGTTTATGCATTTGCTATACATATCTCTTTTATTGTGTTGCTTCTGTTTTAGTGTCTGTACTTGCATCTTGTGTCCTGCTGTTGTGCCCTCTGCTTTGTCTGTCAAAGCACTTTGTAAACTTCATTTTTTAAGGTGCTATATAAATAAAGCTATTATTATTATTATTATTATTATTATTACCCATATACAATACAGTGGCAGCTGCTCGTCTTTCAGACAGGGGAAGCTCATTGTCGGCCAACATTAAAAAAAAAAAAAAAAGTCAAGTTATTTAAGCATAAGTTTGTCCCTCCGTTCCTTTTTAAGAAAATGGTCAGTGACCTTATTGTACCAACTAAACAGGAAAACGCTGAAATTATGTTAAAATGAAACAAGGAAGTACAATGAGTCTGTGTTATTTACAGTGCAAGAAATGAACAAGTAATTTCGTAGTGGTTTCTCTCTTGATTTCACAGCGGAATGTGCGACAGTATTAAACTGAACTGTCAGTGAAGGAGGAGATCTCAAAATAGCTGTCAATCAAATGGGATTCAGCCTTTTGACTGATCCTCCAATCAGCACGTGGAAGCTCAGCGTCCAGCCCAGCTGAGCTCCGCCCACAGCTCCATTCACCCCCAGAGACACCGAGCATCTGGGGGTGGGACAACATCGTGGCATTTATCCAATTACTGTCCAGTTTTAAGGCAATGAAAAAAACTGTTCCACTCAGTCCCATTGAAGTGCATGGACGCTGAGCGTCTACGGACAAATGCACTGAGCAGAGATTGAATGAGAAAACAGCGCAACGGGAATGGAGGAGAAGTGAACCACATCGAGTCCACTGATTTGTGATAAAGCTGATTCTGAACGAACTCGTCTGTGAGATGAACGTGTTCTAACACATTTGTAGTCAATGAAATGTCAACACAACCGAACATATTTAACCATTTAATTTTCATAATTTTAGGGGAAGCTGAGCTTCCCTTGTAGTCTGTGAGACATCGCCTCTGATACAGTACATCCTCCCTGCTTTCTTCTACCCTTTTTACACCTTCCAACTCATATTCAATAAATGTTGCCGTTATAGGAAACGCGTCCTGTTTTGCAAACCCCCGTCTTTTTTCTCCTTTTTAGTATTTAATCCAGGACCCAGTGTATGTCATCTTCAAGACTACACCCCTTTTTAGTTTTGATGATTCGCTGCACGGAAAGGGCTCCTCTTTCACATTCCGCCAGCTTTGTTTTTGCATCAAAGAGGATGGCTAATGTGTTTTTTACTTTCTCTCTACATCCATCTGTCCCATCAACCTTAAAATAGAGAGGGGGAATGAGAGATTCAGCGAAAGAAATGGTGCAATTGATCCAGCTTTTATTCTAATGGGAGAACAGATCACAGTCAATTATGGGTCTTCTCATCTTGTTGTTTAAGAGGAAGACAGAGAGGGAGAGAGGAGAGTAAAGGAGAGAGAGGAGAGTGTTTGGCAGCTCTGTTGAGAGATTTGCCACCCAATCTATGTATTCTTGCCTCTTATTGATCGCCCTCTGCTTTATAATCACTGGGTCGATGTCATCTAAAGCATACTGAAATACAGCGAGCAACACCATTAGGTTTTAGTAGAAGTAAGGTCTCCATACTGAACATCCAAGGTCCTATGTCTTCACTTCAAGTCAATGAGGAATTACAACATTTCATTGCTGTTTTTGAAAGGTTATTCAAATTCTTTTGATAAGTTAAGAAAAAAAAAAAAAAAAAGCATTTCCATGAAGTATAGACTAGGAGGTGTTGTTTATTTCTGTGCTGTAATTACAATCAACAGGGCCAGACAGAGGCTTAGGTTGCGGAGAAGAAAGCTGCACACCTGCAGAGAGAGCCGCTCATTTAAAATGGTACAAATATATACATGGATCAATGCAGCATTTTCACATTCTGTGCATTTACATGACAACTTTTATTCCTGGTTTAAACTGATTAAAGGTTAGATCCTATTTCAGATGCCCATGTAAACACCTTATTCCAGTTGAAAAAGAAAAGTTTATTAGGATTAAATTTAAACCCAATTAAAGTCACTGGTTTAATCCACTTTTGAATCCGGTCTAAATTATTCCTCGGACATGTAAACCCTTTATTCCGTTTGGACTTTATTCTTTCCATCCTGCACATGCTCGTTGTCTTGTCCTGTTGCGATGACGCACACATTCTGCGCTGGCGGAAGAATATGCACTGCAGTCTAGTCTTCCCAAACTGTTCCAGTGGGCTATTCTGATGGGATCTACCAGCCTGGAAAACCCTGAAGGAAGAGTTCATCACTTGTTTTTTATTCATTCATTTGTCATGCACTAATGAGTTCAATAAGTGGGCAAATCAGTTTGTACTGCAGTGCACCGATTGCCTTGTTCTTGCAGCCCTTCCGTTAGCTTAGCTTAGCCTAGTTTAGCATAATCGCTTCATTCCTATGGTCAGACGTAGCCAGGCTTTTATAGGTGATTCGTAGTATTTTATGAGTGATTTTGTGAAATTCAGTTCTCCCTAATCATTACTCTAGTCTGGTGGGATTAATATGATCACAAATTGAGGCTCAAATCATGGCCATGTGACTTACTGCCATAATAAAATGTTGGGAAATAAAAACTAATGCAAAGCTAAAACGGTAAAGCAAAGCTAATTTGGCGCATGCATCCCTTCCAACAAAAAGATTTTCCAACTTCCGTCAACACAACAGTCCCAAGATTGTATGAGTGCAGTAAGTCGTGGATCTAAAGAAATAATTAGAGAGAATCGGATTTCACAAAATCACTTACAGAAGACAACAAATCACCTTTAAAAAACTGGCTACGTGTGACCATGGAAATGCAGCGACTATGCTAAGCTAAGCTAACAGAAGGGCTGCGAGAACCGAATAAACGTTTCTGTTGTACTGCGTCATCAACAGGGGGCGCTATAGGTACTGATACACAAGCAGAGCGCTCTGTTCTGGTAAGGAACCAAATATGGTAACATAACTGACCTTGATTTCCCACAGAAATTTTTTTTTAGAAAAATTTCACCAAACTAATAAAGTCTTGTTATATCCTCCAATAACGCTCTAAGGTTGAAAATTTGACTTTCACAGTATTTCTCTGAGTGAAGTATAAAGGGTTAAATCTCCTATTTTAACTGGTGACAGTCAGTAGGAGTTATCATCACACATAGATGTGGTATCGACATTTATTGAATCCATTTTGTACAATTAATAAACTCATTAGACTACTGAAATGTCCCTGTCTGTAACTGTACTTTTCACTGTTATTCACAAATTATCTGATGTCTGGTATTTGATCTGTGAAAGTTTTAAATTCTTTTTAACAAAGGGCCCATCTTCCAACATAACCACTTAAAGTAATAATGACAGTGCACAATAGAATAAGCCATTAGTGACTGACACATGCTTATGTGTGCAGAGTTGAGCTGTGCTCATACGCTGCATTAATAGTGTGGTTTTTCATCCAGCTGGTCGCAGTGGTTCCACTTATTCACAGCACAGCAGGGTTATTCGTCTAAGTAACTAAGCTCCGTCAGGGTTTTTCATTCCATTGTACGTAGCTTTAAGTGTTTTATTTTGTTCTTTTAACTCATTATAGGGCACTCATTGAAACACTCGGAGATAAATCCTCTGAAACTTAATATTTAAACCTGAGAGTGTTATTAGTGGACATAACAAGACTTTATCACTTTAGTGAAGTTTTTCTCTTTTTTTTTTGCCATGTAGAAAATCACTGAGCTCAATAAGAAATAGTGACATTGCACTTTACTAACTTATTTAGTTATTTATTCATTTCTTTGCTCTATTTATTATTATTGTGACTTCAAATTTTTTAATTTTTTTTTAAAATTTTAATTTTGTTCTTATTCTGGTTTTTATCCCAGATTGTTTTTTTTTTTTTATCTTTTCTGATTTTTATTGTGTTTTATTGCATTTTTTTTTTATTAATTTGATCTTACCGATTTTATTTACTTATCCATGCTGCTATACCGATGAATGGTGGAACACCGAGCACTTTCTGTCCTGTGTTTTTGTTCTGTCTGTAAGTGTGATCAAGTTGCCTGTCTTGCATGTTTAATGTATGTGTTGTTGTAATGTCAAGGCAATCACCTAGACTGCAAAACAAATCTACCTACGGGTATAAATAAAGTAACCTTGACCTTGAATCAAGATCAATGAAGTTACCATATTTGGTTCTTTACCCATAAGTGGCACAAAAAAAAAAGAAAAAAAATCCAAGAAGTAAATATGAAAAATACAAAAATAACGCATGTAAGGTGATAGGAACATGTGTTTTATGCTGCATTCGAGGCCATTTTTTGAGCCTGTAAGTCACAACTTCAAACCACAACTCACGACTTTGTAACGTTCCAGGCAAGTCACGCCAAACTGCCTGAGCGCAAGGAATTGTGGTAGTTAGATGTAAACAAACCAGCATGGTGGACCGTACGTTATGCTCATTTACAATCATTTTTATCGTTAAAGGTGTTTGCTCTTTGCTTATTTGAGGGAAACAGAGGAGGAAAAACGGCGCATAAGGCAAGAGAAGCTTGTTCTACTTTTCTGTTATGTTATTTTTATATTTGGATACGTATTTGGTATTAATTTATTCTTGCACTCAATGGACTGAAAACTAGCTAACGCTAGAGCAGCTGCTGATTCTGCAGAACATTTGCAGATAAATCATGTCAGAGCAGTACCTTGTTTTAATAAACAATCTGCATAAACACCACATCCATGGGGGCCGCCACTGCTACATGACGTCAGAACTCGGAACTGGGAGTACATGGATCTAGTACGAGTTCAGGGATGGGAAGGCACAGGTTTGACTGACATTCCAGTGCATTTTCACCGGTAGAAAGTTGGAGAAACACAAGTTATGGGTTGCCTGAAATGCAGCATTAGAACATTAGACCAACATGCGTGCTGATCCAGACCCCTGTCCACATCCACATGATCCCTTTGAACATCATTCCTTACATTAGTACCATTACTTCATGGTACCTAACAAAGCAGGTCCACTCACTGTTCATGCAGAGGTGGACCTTACAGACCCTGGAGACCACATCGGACCTGAGATTGTTGACTCACTGGAACTGTTGCATTCACTGTCTTATAATGTGTGTAGAAATGACCAAAAATAGTCACTTGGGTTAAAACAACGATGCTTCTTAATACTTTGGTTTGTTCATGCTTGCTATGTGAGTTCCAACTGATTTCATTATTGGTTCTGCATCTGAATCCCTGTTTTCAATTCATTTCTTGAGTTCCCAAAGAGCATAAATCTTTTGTTCAGGTTTAGTGATAACTCATCTCTGTTGAACCACACCTTTACTTTACTCCGGTCTGTATTTATGTCTTGCATTAACCTCCTGAGACCCAGGAAATGTCAGCAAAGTACCAGCTTTTTTTGTTTTTTATTCAATAAGTGCCTACAGTGGAAACATCATGATGCAACAGTTTTTTCAGATGCAGTTTTTAAATTTTTTATGGAATGTCCTTTGTGGTGGAGAGTTTTCTTTCCTTTTTTTTTTTGTATAAAGTTGTGAAACTCTTGTCCACACATGTGGACAGAAAACCCATAGCTGGGTCTGAGGAGGATAAGACCTTTAACCCTTTCACGCATGAATTATGAGAACATTAATCAAGATTTTTTTCTTTATTCCTCTTTAGGCATTTAAAAAAACAATGAGATTAACAAATTTTTTTATGAATCTATTTTTCATGGAGTTGCAAAAATGTGTGTTTAATTTTTAAAGCAACGAAATGTGTATTTACTGATATACTGTGTGAAAACTATGAAATAAAAACATTTAATGCTGCTAATTTGATGTTTTCTCACATTTTAACATACACTGCAAACAAAAAGTTATGGATATTTAAAATTTTTGGGCTATTTTTTTCAGTTGGGATTTTTGCACGTTTTTTTTTTTTTTTTTTTTTTTACTTTTTTTGAGTGTGAATTGAATTGAAACACATTTTTTAAATGACCAGACATAGTTTTATTTAAAAAATGGTAAAAATGACAAAAAAAAAAAAAAGAAAAGAAATATCCTTAACTTTTTGTTTGTAGTGAACTTCAATACCAGTCAGTTCATGGAGATAATATGCCAAAAAAAAAAAAAAACTTTTGTTGTTAATTACAGTCTAATAACGATAACAAGGAATTGATTTACACTCAAACATGTTAGATTTGGTTTATCAAGAACAGCCAAGTTACAGTAATGTTACCAATTGCAGTGTATTGTGTATTGTGTGGGCTGATATGAAACTAAAATAACAAAATCCATGAATATACAAGAGAACAGCTGTAGAAGAACTGTCCACTGTAGTGACCACTGTGCATGAAAGGGTTAAATCACTCCCAGAACAAGTTGTATATATGGACCAGAACACACAGAACAACTTCATTTGTAGACAAACTCCTCTCTTCTCTGAGACTGTTGACTCACTGTCCTCACTGGAACTGTTGCTGTCACTGTCTTGTAATGTATATGGTAATTACCAAAAATAGTCACTTGCTCCATAAAGGAATAAGGGAGCCTTTATAACACAGGTGTCAAATATGTGGCCCGGGGGCCAAATCCAGCCCCTGGGATGAATTTGTGAAATGTAAAATTTACACTGAAGATATTATCAGTCAAGGATGTTCAATCTAAAGTGGGTCAGACCAGTAAAATACGATCATAATCCTACTATAATGGACGTTTCTGTGTCCGGTGCGTGTTTGTCCGACATGTGTCCCGATGTTGCAGCACGGGAGGGCGTACGGGTGCAGTGCCGCTGTTGCACCGTGGGAGGGCGCTATCGTACAATGGCACCACGGGTACAATGCCGCTAGTAACCTATAACACTGGTCTACAATTTTTTAGAAATGATTTGCTTCAGAGATTAAATGTGCTAAGTGTTACGTATTTTAATAAGATTAGTTGGAAAATAAATGACAAAAGTGCCGGTTTGCTGATGTTTTCAAGGTACATGATTAAGTGTTATGAAAAATATATACTGGTTTATGTACATTTATATAATAGTTTTATAAATCTTCCACTAAATAGAACCTGTAAAGTGAATGTATTCTAATGTGCAGACAGTGTTTTGAAGAAGATCTTGTAGCTCTGAGAAAAATATTCCTTTTGAGTCAAACCCATTCTCTCGTTAATTCTTGAATTTCACATTTTGACCCAAGGCTGTATCTTGGAAAGTTCAGCCAACCAGCATTTTTGACTGGATTTTTCTTTATCAGTGACTCTCATGTGGTAAAATTTCATTACTTTTATTCTGGAAGCATTTTCCTTGTAGACCAGTGTAATTTATGAAAAAAAGCAGATTTTTTTCTTTTTATTTTAGTGTCAAAAGTAAAATTACACAAAAACGTTTACATTTAGAGACTGGCTTTTCACAAAAATATGAACAACCTGAAATGTCTGTCGAGAAGTATGTAGTATTTTAATAATATTCTGCCTGTTATTTAATGTTATGTGTATTTGTAGATCCACTGTGATCTGTAAGTTGTGATGCACATGTATATATGATAAACTGAGGTGTAATTTTGTTAAAATTACACTTATTTTTCTTGAGAATTTTCAGGTTGTTCATATTTGTTCATGTTACGTTCAAGTACGGTTCATAGATGTAATCATTTTAATTACGGAATTTTACTTTCTCACTCAAAAACATAGAGAAAACTTTGGAGTTGATATTATCTTTAAGTTCTTATCCTATTATTTACTTTATTTTACTGGTCCGGCCCACTTTATTTCATATTAGGCTGAATGTGGCCCCTGAACTAAAATGAGTTTGACACCCCTGCTTTATAACATCTGGCAGGTGACAGTTGCAAAAATTTCTAAAATCATAAAATAAAAAAAAATCAGATGTTTTCTGAGGAACAACAAATGGTATCCAAAGTGTCCGGTGCTTGTGTTGGATAGACAGAGGGATGAGCTGGAGCTGTGGGTGTGAACATATGTGTAATGAACACATGGAGGACTTTGTGAATGAGCCCCCTGAAGATGGAAAACTAAACTTGTGCAGATTGCTTTTTAAGCCTTCATATAAAAGCCAAAAATAAAAGGTTGTGTTCAGAGGAGTGATTTCACATCCACTTGAGGGTAAAAAACATATGTTACCACCATGAAGACAAACATTCCTTAATTGCTCAGATTGGAATACAAATAATACCAAAGCTTAATATTATGTTGAATGTGCCTTTATTATTTTTTGATATCATTGCAAAAACACATATTTCTGGCACTGCAAGAACTAGATCCTCAAGTAGAGCAGTAAAACCAGCTGTTGCAAAAGCTGGGGTCACCATAGACAGGCTCAATGTGGTTTAACCTCCTCAGACCCAGCTATGGGTTTTCTGTCCACATGTGTGGACAAGAGTTTCACGACTTGATACAAAAAAAAGAAAAGAAAACTGTCCACCACAAAGGACATTCCATAAAAATTTTAAAAACTGCATCTGAAAAAACTGTTGCATCATGATGTTTCCAATATAGGCACTTATTTAATGGAAAAAAAAAAAAAAAAATCTTAATTCTTAAATTCTTAAAACTCACGACTGATGTTTAGTACACAAAATTATGAAAAGACATTTGACTAAAAGACTGTGGAAAACAAACTGAACTGTTTTTTTTCCCCTTTTCTTCTAAAAAACTGATACACAACCTAAAGTGGAAATTTTGAGTTTGATTTTGCTTGGTTGGTGGGTTTTTTTTTAGTTTGGACTGTAGGAGGGGAATTTGTGCTTTGAATTTCAGTGTTTTCTGCAATATTTGATTTTGAATTTTAAATGGTTTAAATGTGTGATTTCTTTTTCTTGTCATTTAATGTGTAGGGTGTTTGTTTAATTTAGACTGGCATCCTTTGTGTGGTTTGAGGTACAACAAACAGACAAAAACTAAATAACCAAAAACAGAAACTGAAACACATACAAAAGACTGAACCAACTTTACATCTTAAATGCCAGAAGAGAGACCTGGCTGGCACCCCTTGAAAATCAATATAACAAAATCATATAAAATAAATAAATTAACCCTTTCATGCATAGCGGTCACTACAGTGGACAGCTATTCTACAGCTGTTCTGGTGTATGTTCATGGGTTTTGTTGTTTCAGTTGCATGTCAGCCAACACAGTAGATGCTTGTGCATCATCTCATACTCTGCAATTCATACAATTAATGTAACTTTGCTGTTCTTGATAAACCTGATCTGCAGTAACATGTTTGAGTGGAAATCAATATCTAGTTGTTATTAGACTGTAATTAACAGTTTTGTTAAACAAAAAGATTTTTTTAAAAATATTATCTCCATGAAGTTAGTAATAAGTAGTATCAGAGTGTGCTAAGTGTGAGAAAACATCAGATTAGTTGCATTAAAAATGTTTTTATTTCATAGTTTTCACACAGTATATCACTTTCTGATATTGCGTTTTTTAATACATGTTTCTTTGCTTTAGAAATTAAACATACGGTGTCTGGCTGAGTGGACATTTTTAAAACTCCATCAAAAATAGGTTCATTAAAAAAAATTCAATCACATTGATCTTGTCATGCCTAATAAAAACACTCAGGAAAAAAAATCTTGACTAATGTTCTCATAATTCATGCATCAAAGGGTTAAAGCAGGGATGTCCAACTCTGGTCCTAAAGGGCCGGTATCCTGCATGTTTTAGGGTGTATTCACACCTACCACGTTTGGTCCGTTTAAAACGGACCAGAGTTCGTTTCCCCAGAAAGTCTGGACTTTTTTTTAGGTGTGACTACAAACACGCGAACTCTGATTCAAACCAAACAAGCTTCCAAACGGACTCTGGGCCGGTTCACTTCTGGTGTGACTATAACTGATCTCGAACTGAACCAAACCAAGGAATCCTGCGCCTTTTTGTGCTTGACGAGCCACCGTAGCCACTGGAAGTAGCCAAGGTTTACGGGTGGTCAGAGCTAACAGCAGCAGCTATGAGCTGTGGACAGATGTGGAGCAATGAGGAGATTGAATGTGCCACTGACATTTGGTCAGATGCCCGTATTATGAAACTGGCTCTGACTGAGCTTTTCTTGAGTGTTAACGTTATTTTCGTAAATTTGTGTCTGTAAAAATACAATTTATATTCTGAAAATGATAACTGTATGTAGGAGCACCACGTCTATTTTCATCAACACCGGCCGTCTCTGATTCACCCTGCCCCTGACTTTTCTGTCCAATGCTAGCGCAGTTCATCACATGCGTGCTTGTGTTCATGCATTTTGGTCCACTAGCAAAAAGTGCAATGTGAATGCGATCCGACCCAAATGAAAAAAATAAAGTCCGCATTTGATCCGAATCAAATAAGCGGACCAAAGGACTTTTCAAGTGTGAATACACCCTTAGATGTTTCCCTCTTCCAGCACACCTGGCGGTCATTATCAGGCTTCTGCAGAGCTTGATGATAGGCTGATCCTTTGAATCAGGTGTTCTGGAAGAGGGACACATATAAAACATGCAGGATACAGGCCCTCGAGGACCAGGATTGGACACCCCTGGGTTAAAGCGTCAAACTCAAACTGTCATAATGTGGCTGACCATGACTGACTAACGGAGCACTGACTTTATACCCGCACGTACTTGACAACAGGCTATATCTTAAGTTACCCGACAGAATAGCTAATATTATACGTAATCTTTTTGTTGTGACTTTATTTGGGGAAAGATAAAGTACAAGTAATTTGTGCTTGGATTTATTCTAATTTCATGATATATATGCAATTTCATGTTAATTTATATCTGAGTAAAATATACAGTACATTTCATTTGTGATTTATGTTAAAAGTTGAGCTAAAATAAGCCATAGTGAATGCTAAGATTAAGTTAACTACGTTTCCCATGAGGCTTAGCATTGCCCAAGAAGCACAGGAAAATTTTCACGGAAGTAGATGTATGTATGCCGCGAGTTGTGAGAAAAGTTGTATGTGTTTTTCAAGTTGCCGCACGCAGTAAAATGAATGCGTATTTTTAAACTGAGAGTCTCGCTTCGTTATTTTTGGACGTAATTTGGATAATTACAACACTTTTGAAACGTCTAGCACTGAAAATTCACTCCAGGTACCCTTTTCTAGTTTTGTCGTAGGGCAAGATTCTAGTTGCTCAAACTACCAACCGACCATTTTTTCTTCTTTTTCTCTCCGCTGTTACGTAAAACCAGGGCCTTAAGATGGCTGATCAGCACAATGACCACAAAGGTCTCCGCTGTAGTTGACACTTAGACTACCTGTTTCGTATCATGCTCCTTTCACTTAATCCGTAGTCCCTTAATTCCTTAATCCCACATAATCCTTTCATGGTTAGAAAAAGTATTTCTCAGTTCATGCACGGAGCATGTATTTCCACCCCAAAGACATATAACTTAGTTCACAAACAGCAGACCAGGCTCATTCCTTTATGTCCCACAAACCCAGAGTGTCCCACCAGAGCCCCGAATTATATAAAAGATAGATACAGAAGCCAAAATAGCACAGTGGTGAAGGGATTAATCAGAAAAAGGACAATTTCATAATCTCTGAGCTAGAAAACCAGGCTGCAGCTACCTTTTTTTTTTTTTTTTGGTAAGCACTCTAAAATTGCTCTTATGCAAAAATGGAGATCCAGAAGGGATGTAAAGAAGTCACACACACGAGAAGAGGGAGGAAAGAGGATGAAGCCGGGAATAATGGGATGGTTAGGAAGGATGCTTGTGGTTTGTCAAGGTCTCCTACAGAATCTTCCAGACAGATTTTTTTTATTATTATTTAAACTGAGTTACTGCTAAGCCATAGAAATGTAGGTTTTAGTTTTCTTTTTTTTTTTTTTTTTTTTTTTTTTTTTTTTAGCCGCCTTTTATTATTGTCCTTGCAAGACTGAAGGACTCAAATCTTTGGGCCTCTGGCTCAGGAGCACAAATCCAGTTCTCCGTGGAGATTCCTCTTTCATGTGGCTGTGTGTCGTCTTACTGACAGTAGCCTGCCACACAATGTGCCCATCCCATAGCAACTCTAAGGCTAATCCAATAGTGCATTTCATTTCTATTTTCACTTTGCTTCACACCCATGGGGACCTTGCATAGACGAGATGAGGAGAAAATATCTTTATCCTTCTGCTCAGTGCAGCTTAGCATATGCTCGAGAACTGATGTGGCGTCGCCGCTGCTGTCTTTCTCTCCATCTTTTCCCCGTTAAAAATGGGATCACTGCCTCTTTCGACTCTGTAGGAGGTTGCGGAAGAGAGGCATCCCACATTGAAAGTGCCATAGTTGATGAGAGGGGAGGTTTTACGAGTAGACGGCATCCGGTGCAGACAACACATGTGTGTAATAGTGCAGTAAGTGGGTGGGGGTGGGGCTAAGGTATGTGCAAGAGCAGATACCACATGTAGCCTTAAGCATCTGTCAGCTGTTCCCCCTTTTAAATCACACCTATTTAACTGATGTGCAACGTCACAAAAGTCGAATTATTGTCCGAGTGCAGCGAATCAGAGATTTAACCCTTTCATGTATTAATTATGAGAACCTTAGTTAAGATTTTTTTCTTGAGTGGTTTTATTCCTCCATAGGCATGAAAAAAACAATGTGATCAAGGTTTTTTTTTTTGTTTTTTTTTTTCATGGAGTTACAAAAATGTCCATGCATTTAACCCTTTCATGCATGAATTATGAGAACCTTAGTCAAGATTTTTTTCTTCTGTGTTTAGGCATGAAGAAAACAATGCGATCGAGTTTTTTTTTTTTCTGTGGAGTTACAAAAATATCCATGCTTTTAATTTTTGAAGTAAAGAAACGTGTTTAAAACCCAGTATCAGAAAGTGATATGAAAACAATGAAATAAAAACATTTTTAATGCTGCTAATCTGATGTCTTCTCACATTTTAACATATTCTAATGCTAGTAATCACTCACTTCATGGAGATAATATGCAAAAAAAAAACCTTCTTGTCTAACAAATAACCATTGATTTACACTCAAACATGTTACTGCAGATCAGGTTTATCAAGAACAGTAAAGTTACAGTAATTATCTGAATTACAGTGTATGGGATGGTACATAAGCGTCCACTGTGTTGGCTGATATGGAACTAAACAGCTGGAGAATAACTGTCCACTGGAGTGGACAGTGCATGAAAGGGTTAATTTTTGAAGTAAAGAAATGTATTTAAAACCCAATATCAGAAAGTGATATGAAAACAATGAAATAAAATAAAATCTGATGTTTTCTCACATTTTATGCTAGTTATTACTCTTTTCATGGAGATAATATGCAAAAAAAAAAAAAAAAAAAATTCTAACAGATAATTGATTTCCACTCAAATATGTTAGTGCAGATCAGGTTTATCTAGAACAGTACAGTTACAGTAATGATCTGAATGTCAGTGTATTATTATGGGATGGTGCATAAATGTCCACTGTGTTGGCTGATATGGAAGTAAAACAACAAAACCCATGAATATACAAGAGAACAGCTGGAGAAGAACTGTCCACTGGAGTGACCACTGTGCATGAAAGGGTTAAAGGCATTGTTTCTCTTGTCACTTTTTTTTAGTTAGGATCAGGAGAACACGTGTTTTCTACAAAGTAAATCACTTTGTTTGAGAAATGAATTCTAAATCTTTCAAATGCTGCAAGTAATTTGCTGAGCAAGACATTTTTTCTGCCTACAGCCGAACTCCACTCAGCTCCAGATGTTCCTGTTCACTGACTGTTGCATTGAAAAACTTGAAGTCCAACACTGTTCAGTTTCAAAATATCAAGACTTTAGCTCAGAAATATACGAATGCTGGCTGTGTTCTACTGTGATCACCTTTAAAATCATTTCATCTACACTTTTTTGACTAATTCTTTGTCAGATGCTACCAGCTCTTTGGAAAGCTGAACACACATCCCCCAAAACTCAATTTTTTAAATTTATTTATTTATTTTTTTTATTAAGATGTCTTTTATATTGTTGGGAGTGGGTTATGATTATACAAGGTTATGCTGCATATACTCCACATATTTTTCAAAAGACACCCGTACGTTTCTCATTTAATGATGTGGAGGAGGACAGCTTCCTTTTCAGAGCGGGGAACCTTCTATTGCTAGATATTTCTATACTGCATGTTAGGAGAAAGGTCAGAGAGAACCTTATAGTGTGATCATTTTCTCGTTAAACATTCTGCAGCATGTCAAGAGGGAAGCCATAACACAAGATAAAGCCTTACCTGAAACAAATTCTGTTGAAGCCGCATGTCAGCAACACTACTTGAATTATATTGTTGTTTTAAAGGAAGGAAGTAAAAATAGAAACAGGCAGATATAGGAAAAAAAAAAGTCTCAATGGAAATAGTTGACTGTTTCAATGTGGTCTGTTGAGTCTAGATTGACCCTGTTCCAGAGTGATGGATGCATCAGGGATAGAGAAGCAGAGTTTCCCCTACACACATTCTGCGGCGGCACCACTAAAGTTTATTACAAGTTGTTAGCCACTGGTTAACCAACTTGACTATTGATTTAGGCATCGTAACGCAACCTCCTCCCTCCCTACTGGAATCCATATAGAATGGAAAATAAACGTAGAACCAGCTGGAGCGGCGTTTTCAGGCTGATAGAGAACCGTGCCAGTTCCCACACCCAATATTGAATTGATCAATGTGTTCACTAGGACTGGGTATCATGGCCAATTTCCATAATCGATTCGATTTCGATTCATAAGATTCTGAATCGATTAATCACGATTCGATTCAATATCGATTTGATTCAGTATTAATTGATAGATTCAGATTAATTTAGTGATACCAAAGTACAATTCTGAGTTGTAACCTGATTATTTGACTACCGCAGTCATGCAACACATCAATACTGGGATCAATATTGATATTAGAAAGGAAATAAATCTGACATTTCAGCAGGGAGTAGCTGAATCTGCTCTGAAATAATGAACTGGACACAAACATTGCCATGTTTTTACAGTGGATTAGAACGGACTTTGTCATCTTTGTTCTGTTTTATGGCTGGAGGCTCCGACACATTTTGGGGGGGGGGGGGGTTGCTCCGTGATTGTTGGTTGGAGTGGGGCTGGGAGGTGTGCACGCTCCGTGAATATTGGTCGTGGAGTGCGCACACTCCGCGGGGGGTGGGGGGGTAGCGTAACTACTAAAAAAGCTAAAGTAAGTTAAAGTAATTATCCACCATCTCTAGTGCCTACAGTACAAGCCTGTGGGGGCAGTGTTATGATCTGGGGTTGGTTCAGTTGGTCAGGTCTATGTTCAGTAACATGAATGGAGTCTCCTGAATATACAGAACGACCTGGTCTGAACATCAGTGGATTTATTCTTTGCTGATGACATAGACATATTCCAACATGGCAATACCATGATCCATCAGACTCAGTTTGTCAGAGTGGTTCAGGAAAATGAGACATTTCACCCATGGATTGGACACCAGAGTCCATACCTGAACCTCATTGAGACTCGGAGAGGACTTTACACAGCAGTCCGACTTAGGCCTGTTTTTGGCCTCATAATAAAATGTCAAGGTATTATTTTTAGGTACTTGAAACACAGCATTCAAACAGCAAGAACATCATCATATGTAGGGGTGTAAGAAAATATCGGTTCTGCAATATATCGCAATATTTCATTTCACAATACTGTATCGATATTAAAAAGTACTGTATTGATATTTTTAGGCATTTTTTCAAATGCAGATATTGTGGAGGTTCATTTTGGTTTTGTTTTTCTTTTTTGTTTATATTTCATTTATTGCTATTTAACACTCTTATTAAATAATGTTAGTTCTTTTGTTGGGATTGAACTAAAATATTGTTCTGATGTTAGTTCTGAACTAATAGAATATGAACATTTGAACAGGATCTTAAACTGTAATGTCTGGAAAACAGAATTTCAGTTTGAACACTGGAACATTTTGTGATCAAATAAAACTGTGTTTAGTATTTGTGCATATTTCTGGTGTAATTCAATTCTTCAAGGAAAAAATCATTTAAAAAAAAGAAAGAAAAAATTGACTTTTTAACAGTATTATTCAAATACAGATATTGTGGAGGTTCATTTTTGTTTTTTGTTTTTCTTTTATTTATTATTATTTAACACTCGTTTATTAAATAATGTTAGTTCCTTTGTTGGGATTGAACTAAAATAATGTTCTGATGTTAGTTCTGAACTAATAGAACATGAACATTTGAACTGGATCTTAAACTGTAATGTCTGGAAAACAGAATTTCAGTTTGAACATAGGAACATTTTGTGATACAGCATTAGATCCTGTTGTGATCAAATAAAAATGGGTTTAGTATTTGTGCAGATTTCTGGTGTAATTCAGTTCTTCAAGGAAATCATCATTTAAAAAAAAAGAAAGAAAAAATGGCCTTTTTAACAGTATTGTGATATATCATATCGTGATCCTAGTATTGTGATTTATATCGTATTGCCAGATTCTTGCCAATACACAACCCTGATCATTTGTATAAATCCTCAAATCCATTGTTTGCTGTACTGATATTAAACAAAAGCATCTTAATGTTACCCCAGGTTCTTCAGTTTTCAATCAATCACTCAACCTTTATTTATAAAGCGCTTTTCATGCACAGATGCAACACAAAGTGCTTTACAGAATTAAAAACAATTACACAATAAAAACAGAAAAACAATTACAAAGAAAACCCCTCCCTCCCACCCTCCATACTAGACACGCACACACACACACTTACACACGCACACACACACGCCCACACACTTACACACGCACACACACGCACACAACAGGGAGACATGGCATGGCACTGAGGATCAAGGAAACGCCACCTTTGGGGCCGTCCACACTGGGAGGAGCCGCAGGCCGTGCCATCGGGGGGACCGGCACCCAGGCCCCCCAACTCCGACAGACAGGTGGACCCCCACATCGAAGGGAGGACCCCCAGCCAGCCGGGCCAAAGGGACCCAAGGACAGCACCCCCACTAGCAGACCAGACACAGCTCCCAGTGTGGAGGACCCCCCTGAGGAAACACTGGCGTTAAAAGCTAAAGACTAAAAGCATAACATAGGACTAAGAGAATAAATAAAATAAAATAAATACAGTACCAAGAGTAAAATACATAAGATTATAAATAAAATAGAATAGATAAAGTATCAGTGATAAATAAAACAAAATAAGAACAAGAAGAGTTTAAAAAATTAGTTTAAAGCCTGATTAAAAAGGTGTGTCTTTAATCTTCTTTTAAAAATAACAAGTCAAAGTAACAAAGTAACAACAGTTTTCTCCCGCAGAACTCACTCCTGTGCAGAATAGTAATATGGCATTTCATTTTCTTCTATAAAGAAAATCTGGATTGTAAATATAATCACCCCACCATAATGAAACTGGGAAACCAAACAGATTGATTGTGATTATATAGTGTATAGCAATGCAATTTCTAGGAGACAGGATAGAGAATGTGGTCATGGAATAAATAAACAAACAAATACATTGAGTAAAAGCGCTTTTCCACTGTGCCTTCCCTGTTACTGTCATTATTACTTCTATCTATTCAGCTTTAAGTCACGTGGCAGCAGCACAGTAGAGTCCATCCTGATGTAGGTCGGCAGTAATAGGATGATGAGCTTTTGGATTTTAAGATGGAAGCAAAGAAAATGAAATATCAGTACCTAACTCATAATCACTCCAGTTTCCATTTCACTAAATGCTGGGGTAGGATTCCGCGTGTAACTGAATATGCTGGCTACTGTAATTCCCCAATTTAGATAGCGCTCTCTTTTTCAAATTGCCTAGTCGTAAAACCTCTTCAGTTTGGAAGTGGGTGATCCTAATGTCCTATCCTGATCTGCACTACTGTCTGTAAAGAAACTGGGGTGCTATTATATACAGTAGCATTGTGATATATTGCCTCTTTCCTAGATGGTCCTGCAGGAACTCTGCTGCAGTTAACTGACTTCGAGACTGTTGTCGTGAGGTTACTTTTATATTTTGGTCCATTACATTTAACTGTAAGTAGTAGTGAGAGCTGGGAATATGGTCACATACCGTACTTAATTTTCCCTGAAGGTGTATATATATATATTTATAGCCACTGATAACACACATGAAGGATATTCTCCCAAGTGATAGTCACTGTACTAGTAAAAAAAAAAAAAAAAAAAAAAAGCCATACATGCATACTCCCATCACTACAAAGGAGTGGCTGCATTAAGTGCTTTATTTACTCATTTTTAGCCATGCTTTAGTGTACCCAGCCCTCCCAGTACTTCCCTCAAGAGGCTGCCATTAATTCAGCACAACCCTCTCAAGGCTTCATCAATGTTAATCAGAGCTAAACATAACATTAGATTCCCCTCGGCTGTTTTGGAAGAAGCTAGAAGATGTGAATATATATATATATGTGAGGCGACTGGATGTTTGTTTGGATAAAATGTGGGCGTGGATGATCCAGGCCACATGTCGGTTGATGGAGTATCAAGTAATAGTACATGGGTATAGGCAGTGTTGGGCAAATTACACTGGTCAACAACAAATTTATTGTTTAAGTTGTTTGAGCTGATTTAGGATAATTTTGGTGTGCTGAATCCAAAATCACACTAACTCTTTCAGTGCCAGACAGTTAAGGGGCTAATAAGCCTTAAAAGTGCCACAGAATTTGGCTGTTTTTCAGTATTTCGCGTCGTTTTTATAATCGAAGTCTGAATCGTCATCAGAACTCATTTTCTAGCAGATGGGACTGTTTTGACAGATCGCTGTGTTTACGATATTACTACAAAATGGCCATCTAATTTGCATATGATTTCATTCATAAATTCATTCATAAAATTTCCCAAGCAGAAAACGAAACACGAGCTCTTCCTCGGTCAAAAACCGCTCGGTTACATCCGACCGATTGCTACTTAGATTCAAAACGCACCGGACGCAGCCGATTCATTATTGATCGTAATTTGCAAGAAGATTTGAAAGAACGTCATCGAAATGTGAGAAAGAAATGGGGGTGGATGGTTTGTTTGTACACAAATATGGCGTGTTCTCCAAAGCCGATCTGATCGGCCCGTGGCACTTTAAAGGTTGTATTCGTAAAGCCGATTTAATCGGCCCATGGCATTGAAAGAGTTAATTTTGCTCAATCAGGTCAACTTTCTGAACTATGCTACATATTGGCTTTTTAACATTTTTGCTTACATTTATGGGCATTTTCACATCATATGATACAAAATTCTTTCATATTTCTCGCAATAAACGAGTTCTGAAGATTTTACTTTTGCCAATTTATGATTAATGTTTTTTTTTAATATTACAGGTGAATGAAAAGGCTTCGACTAGAAGATCTTGCAAAAATAAGCCTGACGTATTCTGCTACATCTGCGGAGAATACACCATTGTACCTAACAGGAATCCTGTCAGAAAATGATTTTTTTTTCTCTTAAAACCTGTTTTGGGTGAGAACTATATAAAAAATCAACTGATAAAGTCACAAAAATGTAATCAATTTTGTGAGAAGATCAAATTTTTCAAAATCAAATTAGCAAAAAAACTTGACCTGATTGAGAAAAACAGATGTCATTTTTGGATTTAGCGGTGCAAAATGGTCCTAATTCAGTTGAAAAAACCTAGACAACTTGCAAAAAAACATTTTTTTGTAACCCAGTGTACTTTATTCATCCCATTGGGCAATTTACAGATTCCAGCAGTATCACAAACTTAAGAACAGCAATAGTAAAAACACAATAATAAAAAATACTTTAAATTTCCTAAAGAACTCAGTGCAAGAGAGTGTTTAGAGCAGTGTCAAACATGTGGCCTGGGGGCCAAATCCTGAATTGAATTGGATGAATTTGTGAAATGCAAAAATTACACTGAAGATATTAACAATCAATCCACATACAGACACATATAGACCAATAAGATTTCAAGTGGGTCAGACCAGTAAAATATTATCATAATAACCTATAAATAATGACAACCCCAAATTTTCTGTTTTTTTGGTGCCAAAAAGTAAAATTACATGAAAATGTTTACATTACCAAACTAGACTTTTACAAAAAAAATGCGAATAACCTGAACAAATATGAACAAATGGAAATGTCTTAAGAAAAGTAAATGCAATTTTACCAATATTCTGCCTGTTACTAAATGTTTTGTGCGACTATAACGCACATGTGTAAATGATTAACTGAGAAACCGAGGCAGAATATTGTTAAAATTGCACTTGTTTTTCTTAAGGCAATTCAAGTTGTTTATGTTATTTCGATTTTTAAGGAAACTTTGTAGATGTAAACCTGATCATAATATACTTTTACTTTTTTCACTGTTTTTATTTTACTGGTCCGGCCCACTTGAGTTCAATTTGGGCTAAATGTGGCCCCTGAATTAAAATGAGTTTGACACCCCTGGGTTAGAGAGTCTGTGCAAAAGGTGAGTTTGTGCAAAGCTCTCAATAAAAGCTCTGTTAAGCAATTAATGGTTTCTATCCACTGAAATGTTACAAGGGTTTTATGTTGAAATGGTTCGGGAAGTGTTACTAATCAGATGAAAAAAAAATGAAGGCCTGACTGTAATAAATCCTCCATTAAATAATTACCTGGTAACATATGAAACTGAGGTAAAAAAAAAAAAAGGCCACTATTTAGGCGAAATGATGTATATGTGATGACAGTAGTCCTTGTGTTTGCAGGTCATTTGGCTTTGTATTTTAATGTTGTACTGTTGAATCCAGGCACTTACATTTCCTACATATTTTGAGGAAAAAAAAAATCTTCGAATGTTAACACCTGCAGGATCTACCTTGTCATCCAGTTTTTGAAAATGAGGAGAATCGTTAGAAAAAGTAGAAGAGAAAGAAACACAAATAATGCTTTTCTCGTTTGGCTGTTGATGGTTTTTAATCTAAAATATTCATATCAACGTCACAGTCGTAATTGGAATAGTAGTCGTATGTGGCATTGCAAGAAACAGTCACATGTCAGTGTCCACGAATCAATGGTTCTTTTAAGTGTCTACAATTGAAGGAGTTAATCATTGGTTTTACTCACTGGTTTTGTGGAGGTGCCTATTAAATGCAGCTGTGTAGTTTCAGGTTTGCAGACTTGGTTACGATTGAGGGACATTGATTGTTCCAGTGAGAAAATGACATCAACAGCCCGTTTTACACAGCGCTTCTGTTCCGGGAATATTTCACCTTTATTCCGGAACGACGTCCGTGTAAACGAAATGGTGGGATCATCTGGTCCTAACTCTGTCACGGCTCTGTCAGACTTTGTAAAAAGAGTGATATTTTTCTTTTTTAAATGGAATCATGCATTTTAAAACATTTCCCTGTAGTCTACATAAACTGTAAATGCTCTGCTTGGGTCTGAATTCTTCATTAATTCAACTCCACAGGTCCATCTTCAACCCTATTTCTGAGTAATGACACCAGAAAGGTCGTTTTGAGCGCTGGCCCTTTAAATGCACATGAGCCCACCCCTTCCAGGTTGTTGGCTGTGCTGCTCTGTCCTGTTTAACCAGTACCTGAACATTTTAGCTAATCAGCTCGAAGTTTGGACATATTTTCAGTATGGACTACAACCGCTGCTGCTGATAAACAGTTATGTCGTACTCTGAGAAATGTTCGTCAGAAATCTTGACCTTATATGTGCAAAATTGTGACATAACTAGTTATAAAATGTAACAAATTAAGAAGGAATTAAAGCGGGTTGTAGAAATCCACTCGATTTTTGCAGAAATGAATATAAAGATAGCTTTGCAGCACCTGGAGGGTTCAAATTCAAACTTTATAAACTATTAGGGTCCAAATGGACAAATAAATGAAACAAAGATGAATAAAAGTGGGTTTAGCAAAATATGACCCCTTTAAGAATGAGCGCAGCAGTGGCGATTTCTCACAGACTGCAAGGGAAGCCCGGCTTCCCCTAAAATTCCGAAAATTAAATGGTTAAATATGTTCGGTTGTGTTGACATTTTATTGACTACAAATGTGTTAGAACACGTTCATCTCACAGACGAGTTTGTTCAGAATCAGCTTTATCAGAAACCAACAGACTCGATGTGGTTCACTTCTCCTCCATTCCCGTTGCGCTGTTTTCTCATTCGATCTCTGCTCAGTGCATTTGTCCGTAGACTGCGGGCGTCTCTGGGCTTCAATGGGACTGAGTGGAACAGTTTTTTTCATTGCCTCAAAACTGGACGGTAATTGGATAAATGCCACGATGTTGTCCCGCCCCCGGACACCGGGCGTCTCTGGGGGTGAATGGAGCTGTGGGCGGAGCTCGGCCAGGCTGGACGCCAGAATCCCACGTGCTGATTGGAGGATCAGTCGAAAGGCTGAATCCCCTTTGATTGACAGCTGTTTTCAGATCTCCTCCTTCACTGACACAGTTCAGTTTAATACCGTCACACATTCTGCTGTGAAATCAAGAGAGAAACCACTACGAAATTACTCGTTCATTTCTTGCACTGTAAATAAAACACACTTATTGGACTTCCTCGTTTCAATTTAACATAATTTCAGTGTTTTCTTGTTTCAGTTACATAATTTAATCATTTCTTGTTCGAGTTTAATATCATTTCGTAGATGGTTAAATCAATCAAACTGTCGGCTAGGTCGGAGTGAAAGGAGCTTCTCTTGTTTAAAAAGGCTGAAGTCTTACACCCACAACACAATGGGCCAAGGCAATCTAAGCAGAGAGGACACTGGTGCAGTCCCTGGAAAAGATGCCTACTTGGTACGATAAGGTCACTGAGCATTTTCTTAAAAAGGAACGGAGGGCCGAATGTATGTTTAAATAACTTGACTTTATTTTTTGATGTAAGCCGACAATGAGCTTCCCCTGTCTGAAAGACGAGCAGCCGCCACTGGAGCGCAGGCCATGTACAGTAAACAAACATTTCAACGCGACCAGAAAGATGTCAAACTGGGGAGATACCGAGATCTGTGAGCTGTTGTCACTTTGGGCGGAGGACTCTGTCCATGCTAACATTTGTGGAATGGTGAAAGACGGGCTGACTCCGGAGAGGTTAGCAACACCGCTATGCTCAGGGTATTTCTGACATGCAAGTTATATGTTACACTAAGGATGGGAATGGAGAACCGGCTCTTTTTGAGAACTGGTTCCCAGTAGCTCGATTCCTGCTTAACAATTTTGCTTATCGATTCCGCCTTCATTGTGCATGCATTATGACATCACACGCATGCTGCATTGTTTTGGTCAGGACGTAGCCAACATGGCATTGAGGCAGAAACGGTCCAAAAAAATGACACCATGGTCAGGCCCAGCCTTTCTTTTTCTTAGTTTCTTTTCTAGATGCTCTAATTCTACACTGTAAGCCTGGACTTTGTAATGAAAGCATTTTAGTAAATACAGTGTCCTTGAATGATTTCAGTTTTATTACATTACTATAAAATGTTCAGTATATTCTACTAATTTGTAGACATAGTCGAAAGTATGACAAAGTTTAAGTTGAATGGATTTAAATCACTAAGTTTTAGTCATGACCACACCTTTTTATCTCCGCATTGCATTGTGGGTATTGGGCATGTTGTTGAAAATGTGTTCTTTTTCCGTGCAGGGGTTCAGCGGGGTTGTGGTGTTAGTGTTAATTTGGATTTAATGTTTGTATGGCAGTGTTTATTGGCCTTTTTGTGTTTGTTTTTGTATTTTTGTAGAACTGCACCATGAGTCAGAGCCAGAGGAAGAACTATGGCTTTACTGTTCATCTAGGATAGATCTTGTTTAATGAAAATCTTTATGCCTCACTAAAATAAAAGCACTTCCTGTACTAGTAAATTACACTGAGTTATCTTCCTGCTTAACTTCCATCCACACTGCTATATAATAAGTTGAATAACTTCATAAGAAATTTATACTGCAAAAGATTTTAATTTAAGTCAAATCAGAATGAGTCCAATGCACTGATTATCCAAAGCAACTGACATTGCAACAAATTTTAAGTTAAATTAACTTGGCATTTAGTGTGTTGTACTTAAAATAGCAATTCCATTTAAATCAAGCATTTAAGTTTAATACACTCAAGTTTTCGTTACTCATTACTTAAATTTTTTAAGGTAACCGGTTTACTCAAATTTTTTAAAGTAAACTCAACTTATCCGGTATTACATTGTAGGTTCTGCAGGTGCTCTGTCTCCTGCCATCACCCTGCACAGCCCAGACTTCCTGTTCTTTTGTGTTTTGAGTTGTTTGTCATCTGGCCAGGTATGGTTTCAGTTTTGGCTCTTGTCTTTTGGTAAGATTATTTTGGCTTTCTTTTATCACTTATAATAAATTTTGGTTAACCAGACTTGTTGTGTTTGGTTGTTTTGTCATGGCTATGAGCCAGGTCATAACACTCGTAACACTTGTAAAGCTTCCATTTCTTCAAAAGAGTGGAACCCCTCCAGTATGTTCAAACATTTGTCCACAGCATGTGATTCATTTATAGGAATGTCACATATTTGATACACTACTTAGCGGTGCATGTGAACTGCGGCGCAACAAACATCGTACCCCCTCATATACAAGTTGCCGAAGGTAGGGGAAAGGAAATGAGGTGCACAACAACAGGAGACAGGCTGAGCCGGTTCCACTTAGTGAAGGTACGGCAATAGAAGAATTAGTAAAGCGTCTTAAGTTTCACTTTCACTGTACACACACACCCCCCGAACCGGGCCCAGCATCATTTGTTATTATTCACTGGGTTACAAAAAAATGGTTTTTGCAAGTTGTCTAGGTTTTTTCAACTGAATTAGGACCATTTTGTGCCACTAAATCCAAAAATGACATCTGTTTTTCTCAATCAGGTCAGGTTTTTTTGCTAATTTGATTTTGAAAAATTTGATCTTCTCACAAAATTGATTACATTTTTGTGACTTTATCAGTTGATTTTTTATCTAGTTCTCACCCAAAATAGGTTTTAAGAGAAAAAAAAATCATTTTCTAACAGGATTCCTGTTAGGTACAATGGTGTATTCACCGCAAATGTAGCAGAATACGTCAGGCTTATTTTTGCAAGATCTTCTCGTCGAAGCCATTTCATTCACCTGTAATATTAAAAAAAAACATTAATCATAAATTGGCAAAAGTAAAATCTTCAGAACTCGTCTATTGCAAGAAATATGAAAGAATTTTGTATCATATGATGTGAAAATGCCCATAAATGTAAGCAAAAATGTTAAAAAGCCAATATGTAGAGAGTTGACCTGATTGAGCAAAATGAATGTGATTTTTGGATTCAGCACACCAAAATTATCCTAAATCAGCTCAAACAACTTAAACAATAAATTTGTTGTTGACCAGTGTAATTTGTGCATACTGTATATGTTATATTTTCTGTGCAGAGATGGAAATATAAAAGACAGTTAATGCAAACATAGCAGATTTTTCTATTTTATTCCCTCACCCAATGACAATTGATAAGAGAATCTATAAGGAATCGGATTGATAAGCCAGATCAATAATGGAATCGGGATTGTTAAATTCTTATCAGTTCCCATCCCTACATCACACTATACACTGCGCTGCATCACTGACCCTTTGATTCCAGAACGCAGGTCTGTTGTGTAAAAGTCTAGCCTGTCTCACCTCTGTCACTCCTTTGGCTTAGCTGTGGAAATCAGTCAATGGTGGAAAAAAGGTGGAATCACCATCTCACCTTTTTTCCAGGATCTGTGTAAAAGTGTCTAATGTGTACTCTCTGTAATAAATAATGTAAAGAACTTCACAAATGCATACGATAATATCGCCTCACCTGCAGCACCAGACTTTGGTCAAAATTGTAGGCACTTGGGCGTCCCTCCAGGGTGGAGTACGCCACGTTGCCTCCAGTAAGTGGGGAGATATCACTGAAGTCATCCGTGCACACAGCAGTCCTCTCATCATCCCCTGGGCGAATGTAACCTCTGGCGTCTTTTCCATACGTTTCCTTACAAGAAGCGCTGTAGTACTGGTAGGGCAGCCAGGGCCCGTCCTCTTCTGTGCGCTTGTAGATGGCGAAGCTCTGTGGTCGAATGGTGTAGAATTTCAATCGTATATAGGTTATCTCAAAGGCCTTCCCTGTGGAAAACGGATATGATTAGGCTGGAATAGATTTATTGAAAAAATTACTGTAAGAACTTCATCTATTGTGTTTATACTGTTCTACAGATCTGGACTGGTTATGGCAGAGACAAATACTACAGGGTGAGAGTTGAAGACCCAGGAGCAAAGAAAAAAAAAGAACCTGACACAATTGTATTATAGAAAGAAGGAAAACAATGGGGGATAGGCTTAATTTCCCGTGCCTCTATGCAGGGTAAATGAATGTCAGTCCTGCAGGAGTGGAAGAATACAGAGGATTATTTTCTCATTATCCAGATCATAATAGGACCCACCAGTGAAACGTAGGTCAAAGGGAAACAGACTTTAAAAAAAAAAAAAAAAGTATTTTCAGTCATATTAACTAGAGAAAAGGCCAATGAATGCAAAACTGAAGAAGGTAAATTTATTGCTGTTTGTTAAAACAGTCTGATGCAGCATTTGAGACTCAACAGCCAACCTGCTACTAATGTGACTGACGATATAAACTAAATGAACATGAGTCTCACTGAAGATCACTGAGTATTAACTTGTGACTCTGTACTAGTTCCCGAATGAATTGTATTCTCTAACTTTTCTCAAGTCATTTATCACCATTTATTATAAAATATTCCTCTGTATTTTCCATTTTTCCAGACAAAATCAGGTATTTTCCAATGTTTAATATACTGACCATGTAAATGTTCACCAAAGCTCAGATTACATTTGAGGGTTATTATATCAAAAACAGAGAAAACTGAAGAAAAAAGGGACTTTTTCAGTACAATATATCATTAACTGAACATAAAACAAGTGTGTCCATCCACTGTCATTGATCCAACTCCATGGGTTTTACTGGTGAATTAATGTTGTAGAAGATGACAGTGTTTCTATGGTAACTACAGAGCCTCTGAACGTCCAAATGGGTCATATCTGATGACCATGAAAAGACGACAAACTGTATTTTACACCAATTATTTACATGGATTGATAGGATTAGTGGGTCAACAGGTATTAAACAGTTTAGATCAGTAGATGCATTTGGTCATAGATGAATGTGTGGGTCTTTAAGGGTTACTGTTGAAAAGTTATTAATTTGACTGATTTTAAAGTCACTCATTGCAGTCTCTGTTGTTTTGTTTTGTTTTTTAAATAACAGTAGATGTAGTAGGTGTTAAACATTTTAGATCAGTAGATGGTTTTGGTCACTGGTGCCTGTTTTGGTCTTCATAGGTTAAATGAAGGTTAAATTTTAGTTCAAATCAAAGTTTATTTATACAGCACTTTACAACAACGTAAAGAAGCCCAAAGTGCTTTACATCTCAAAGCATGATTAAATTATAATATAAAAACAGGTTAATCAAGTACCATAAATATGCATAAAGCAATAGGACACAACACACATTGATAGAAGAGACTACAGATTCAAACCTAACAGTGTCTCAGTGCTAAGGGTTAAAAGCCAGTCTAAACAGGTGAGTCTTTAACCTGGACTTGAACAGGGGCAGGTCAGTGAGGACTCGCAGGAGGCAACGAGTTCCACAGTTTTGGTGCAACAACAGCAAATGAACGACCAGTTGTACACACGCCATGGAGGTAAAGGACAGGTGAGGAAAAAAAGATGCATTTCCTCAAAGTTATGAAATAAATGTTGCATATGAAAAAAGGAAATGTTTCAGAACACCATCTCTGTGTCTCAAAGATCTGGTGCAAATGAGATATACCTCAATTTCCATTTGAGTTGGAGCTGGGGAATTTAACAGATCCAAATAACCTCTGCTATAATTGGTGTTGCTTTGTAACAAGAAATGTCTGTAAAGTAATTTCTGAAGGTGCATAATAGATTAAAGGATAAATCTCTCAGGTACATGTTTAATTAAATGAAAAGCAAGGTTAGAAGAGAATGCATTTTGGCAAATTGCATAGTCTTTTGCATATTTGTGCTGGCAAAATGACTTTGCTTGAGCAGATAGCTCAAATTAATTCCTGATTTTTATCACAGTGTTTCCAATTGGATTTGGGCAGTTGCTGATTTGCAATGTAGCTGTTATTAGTATTTGGGTTTTGTGAGAAAACTGACATCTTCCAGCCTCGCCTCAACACAGAACTAGGGATGGGACTTGAGAACTGGTTCTTTTTGAGAACTGGATCCCAGTAGCCCGATTCCTTGGAATCATTTGCCTGCCTGCTTAATGATTCTGCTTATCGATTCAGCCTTCGTTGCGCATGTGCGATGAGGTCACACGTACGCTACATTGTTTTGGTCAGAACGTAGCCTACATGGTGTTGAAGCAGAAATGGTCTAAAAAGACGACACCAGGTCGACTGGAACACTGTCAAAGCTTCCAGTTCTTCAAAATTGTGGAATCCCTCCAATATGTTCAAACATTTGTCCACAGCATGTGATTCATTTACAGGAATGTCACGTATTTGATATGTTAGTGGCGCTTGTGAATCTAGCGGCGGAGTGAACACCAGACCGTCATCCGGGCCCAGTTCCTATTCTGGTGCGGGCAACAAATGTCGTACCCCCTCAAATAATAGTTTCTGAAGGTAGGGGAAAGGAAATGAGGTGCACAAGAACAGGAGACGGGCTGAGTCGAACCGGTTCCACGTAGTGGAAATGCTGCAATAGAGGAATTAATAAAGCGCCTTTAGTTTCACTTTCACTGTACCTCTCCCCCCGAACCGGGCCCACCTTCATCTGTTCTTATTATTTGTACATACTGTATATTAGGCCTGTAACAGTACACACAATTTTTGGCTTGGTACGTTTTCGGTTTTCAAAGCCATGGTTCGTTTTTTTTTTTTTTTTTTTTTTTGGTTCGGTACGGGAAGAAAGAAAACCCCTCAAAATCTCTTTAATACATTTATGAATTTTTCAACATTTTTCCCCCAATTTTTGGAGACAACAGAATATAGAAAAACAGGAATAATATAATTCTACTGCTATAAATCAAATAGAAAATAAAATAAATTATTAATATTACCAAATGTATTTGAAACATTAGTATTGCATTTTTCCCTGAAAGGTAGTTTTGAACAAACAAGAAAAATCTAATCACAGTTCTGTCAGTTCACATTCTTCATAAAAATAACAACAAAAAAATTCCACATGAAGTGCAACATTAACAGGAGGATAAACTGGTATTCTGTTGAAACAAACTGAAGAGAAACATTGACAACAAACTTAACCAAATTATTTTAGGACAGCTAACAAACTGTTTAGGCCACTGTGTGTACCTGTGTGTGTGTGTGTGTGTGTGTGTGTGTGTGTGCAAGGTGCAATTTGTCTGGGGGATGGTTTGTTGGGTTTTTTTTGTTGGTCGGGGTGGGGGGGTGTGGTCTGGTCCATAACTAACGGAACTAACGCTGGCGTGAAACGAAAGTGAAACTTTATTTTTATATACTTTCAACGTCCAACTCCGCGTTCTGTTCCTCTGTTATGCAGAGTGCGTGAGAGAGAGACACAGACAGAGCTAGTGTGTTTTAGAACTACCGTAGTTCCTAGGGGCCAAACAACATCCGCCTTATTAACGTCTCTTTCCTTGTTGTTGTCTTTCACCTGAACCTGAACTGATCCAAACTGGACTGGACTGATGGCGGAGGGTCTTCAGTCTCTTCCTTCCAGGTTCACATCATATTTGTTGGTTTTTATTAACCTTATATCAGCTGCTATTTCATATTTTGGGTCTATGTGTGCATCCTTCAATATGTCCATGTGGAACTTGCGCGGATTTAAAGTTCTGCATCAAACAATGTCTTTCGTTCCTTTTTTCTTTTTCTCAACATACTGTGCCGTTTCGATACAGCTGTGCACCGAACTGAACAGGTGTGTACCGAACTGAACAGGTGTGTACCGAACTGAACAGGTGTGTACCGAAACAGTTCGGTACGTGTACCGTTACAGGCCTACTGTATATGTTATATTTTCTGTGTAGAGATGGAAATATAAAAGACAGTTAATGCAAACACACCCGTTTGTACTCTTTTATTCCCTCACCCAATGAGAATCGACAAGAGAATCGATTAGGAATGGGATCGATAAGCAAAATCGATAATGGAATCAGAAGGTTAAATTCTTATCCATTCCCATCTCTACACAGAACCATCCATTTTAGAGCTAAAGCTGGTAGACTTGCAGTTGTACTTACTGTAGCTGATCACCCTTGTGTGGACCATTTCAAATTCTGCCAAAACGTGACACGATTTGAAGAGGGATTAGCTGGGCAAAGACAAACTGAAATCATATTGAGACCAAAGTGAGAAATAGCATGCAGAAATTCTCTTCACAGCCTTCTCCATTGCTCTCTCAGGGCTTTTTTCTACATCATTAGATACAAAGTCTCCACCGTTCACCACATTCAGAGGGATGCCATCCTCTGGTACAGCCATCATGACATCTGTTGCTTTTCTTTGCCAAGCCAGAACTAGGCATCTCTGTCTCTTGTCTCCGCAGCAATCTCTAATGGTATCTTTCCTTTAGGAGTCCTAAGATCATTTAGCTTTCATTTACTCCCTGCATGAAGTGAGCTCAGCCCTGCTGGGACGGAGGCAAAAATATAAAAGATTCCGAAGATGAAACATTTGTTGGATATCCCCTGTGATGAAATACAGACTAATTGCAAAGGATATTTGTGTGTTTGTGTGCACAGTGTTTAATGATACGTGATTCATACTCTTTAGAATGGAGATGGGCAAAACAACAGGGTTTAAAGCTGTCACATTTTAAATCATCTAAATATATAGTAACAAGACAAGCGCTCTTAGAACAACTCACATTTCTTTTTAGCTTCGACGACTGAATTAAAAAGTTATAAAATCTTGTTGGACTTTTTGTGCACTGTAACTCAAAGTCCTAAAACAACTGAAATATAGTTTGAGAGGTCAATTAAATTAGAGCTGCAACCGATTAATCGATTAGGTGCTTGAAGTGAATGCAAAAATTCCCCAATTCGATTATCGACTCGAATTGATTGAAGGGAAATATTCTATTGCAGTTTTCCTGAATTGAAGTTTCTTTGTGCATCATAATAAGCGTCCGTGTGAAATACAACAGTGGAACCAATGTTTAACAGCAGAGAAATGAAGGAAACAAAGCTTTGATAAAGGAAAATTGTGGTTGAATGATTTTTTTTGGATCACTTTGAGTCTATCAATCGGTTGCAGCTCTAAATAAAATCAACCTAAATATTTAAAATAATCCAATTAATGTCACAAAACTGTAGATTCAAATTTAAATTTAAATATTTGTCAAAAATGTATTTACCTCTAATAAATATTTCACAAAAAAATTTAAGTTATTCTCTAAAATCATTGTCGCCATAAATTATGTTCACTACACTCAATCTGTCATTATTCAGGAGGTGTATGTAGTATTTCAACTTTAAGATTCTCAAATATGACCTGAAAGTATCACTAGAATGTTCAGAATCGAGTCCTGAAGTTATGCTAAAGATGACACTGTACTGGATTATATAGAAATAAGGACCGGTTGGACGATTTATGTGACCACTAGAGGGAGTAGTGAGTAACTGTACTGGAGGAAAACGTATTAAACTAAACCACAGGGCCTTTGACTAAAATATAGAAGAGATAAAAACAACTGTTAGAGTCACAGTGATAAAAACTAGAAGCACTGTTGTTGTTTTTACCACTGGACAGAAATCAAAATGTAAAAAAAAAAAAAAGGAGTTTGGTGCTCAAATGTAGGGATGGGAATCATTAAGAATTTAACGATTCCGATTCCATGATCGATATTGCTTATCGATCCGATTCCTTATCGATTCTCTTATCGATTCTCATTGGGTGAGGGAATAAAAGAGTACAAACGGGTGTGTTTGGATTAACTGTCTTTTATATTTCCATCTCTACACAGAAAATATAACATATACAGTAGGGCTGTGCAATTAATCGAAATTCAATTACGATTTCGATTATTAGACGCAACGATTACAAAAATTATGTAATCGAGTAAAAACGATTTTTAATTTTGAGTTGTTTTAATTCACGCGCACGCAAGCTACCATGAGCTGCTCTGCCCCGCCCCCCTCTAAGCTACAGCTGCCTGCTAGCCGGCAGGTCCATCCCAAGAGGAAAGTTGGACCTAGTGGTCTGGAAAAACGGCAGGAGAATCACAGCAGAAGTGCTTGGTAAACAAAAAAGGCAAGTCCAATTCAATTGTATGGAATGACTTTGGGTTTGATGAAGAAGACGAAGAGCAAAAACACATCACGTGCAAAAAGTGTTTCGTAGTTGTGTCCGCACCGACCGCTAACACAACAAACCTTTTTAACCATTTAAAGTTTAACCACCGCCACCGTTATCATAATCTTATGAAAAACTAAAACACATAAAAACAACTTTGTCCGCAATGCAGTCTTCAGTTTCCGAATCTCTTTACGCTGCAACTCCCGTATTAACCTAACCCTAACCCGTGTAACCCTAACGTACGTATTCTAGATGGCTGATGTATACAGAAGGCCTGAACTGAAACCTCACGGCACGCCACTGAATTTACTATGTTTCGTACTACATTGAACATACTTGAATTTATAATTTGCACTTTATGTGAGTTTTTTTTTTTTTTTAAATTGCTACAGTTCTATGGCAAGTCTATAGCAGTTTAATTCCAGTGCACTATTTGTTTACAAAAGGAAACATACTTGAATTTACAGTACACTTATTTGCATTCAAAGATTTTTTTGTTTCATACAAAAGTGAACATACTTTGTTTTAGTGGTTAAAAGCTTTATTTATGTTTAAAGAATATATTTTATATTGTTTTGCAAGAAAAAAATAAACAACTTTAAAGTTAACAAATAATCGTTTTTAATAATCGTGATTTCAATTATTGCTAAAATAATCGTGATTATTTTTTTTTCTATAATTGAGCAGCACTAATATACAGTATGGACAAATAATAATAACAGATGACGCCGGGCCGGTTGGGGGCAGTGAAAGTGAAACTAAAGACGCTTTATTAATTCCTCTATTGCCGCATTTCTACTATGTGGAACCGGTTCGACTTGGCTCATCTCCCGTTGTTGTGCACCTCATTTCCTTTCCCTTCTTACCTTCAGAAACTTGTATTTTAGGAGTTACGACATTTGTTGCCCACACTGGAACCGGCCCGGCGTTCACTCTGCCGCTACATTCACAAGCGCCACTGAGTATCAAATATGTGACATTCCTGTAAATGATTGACATGCTGTGGACAAATGTTTGAGGATATTGGAGGGATTCCACCCTTTAGAAGACATGGAAGCTTTGCAAGTGTTCCAAGTAAGTGGACCTGGTGTCGTCTTTTTAGACTGTTTCTGCCTCAACGCCATGTTGGCTACATTCTAACCAAAACAATGCAGCGTACATGTGACGTCATCGCGCATGCAAAACGAAGGCAGAATCGTTAAGCAGGCGGGCAAACGATTCCAAGGAATCAAGCTACTGGGAACTGGTTCTCAAAAAAGAACCGGTTCTCGATTCCCATCCCTACTCAAATGGCAGTGGTTCTTCTACACAGTTGAGTTTGATTCTGATGCTTATGAAGGTTTAAAGCTGCGGGAGACTTTCGTGACCAATTTTTCATCAAATCTGTAAAACCTCAGTCATAGTCTAAGTATCACAAATCCGTAAGTCTTTCTGTGATTACTCACCTGAATCTTTTGCATCAGGGTGAACAGTTTCTTCGTACCATCCACCATAAACAAACCATGTGTTTACATTCAGAGCTGGGAGGGAACTCGGGCATCTTTGGAATTTTGTCATGATGTACATTGTGGGAAATGGAGGTTCACACAGCCACCTGCAGCGGCAGCACAACCATATGACGTTATATGGCTGCAACAAACATAATGCGGAAACGGCTGAAACGCGGAAACAGCTAGAGGAATATGCATAGAGGGAAGGGAGCTCCTGCCGTTTCTGCATAGTGTCTGTTCCAGCTGCTGCTGCTAGGCGGCTGCGCGAGCCTTCACTACCCACAATGCACGTCGTGACAAAATTCCTCAGATGCCCGAGTGACCTACTGGCTCTGTTTGTAAACACACGGTTTGTTTATGGTGGATGGCACTAAGAAACTGTTCACCATGATGCAAGAGATTCAGGTTAGTAATCACAGAAAGGCTTACAGATTCATGATACTGAGGATATGACTGAGGTTTGACAGATTTGATGAAAAATTGGTCACAAAAGTCTCACGCGCCTTAAAAGTGTAACTAATAACACTGGGTTACAAAAAAATGTTTTTTGCAAGTTGTCTAGGTTTTTTCAACTGAATTAGGACCATTTTGCACCGCTAAATCCCAAAATGACATCTGTTTTTCTCAATCAGGTCAGGTTTTTTTGTTAATTTGATTTTGAAAAATTTGATCTTCTTACAAAATATAATAATTAATACCAAAATAAGATCGGTAAGCGCACTTTATGAAACTTGTGACTTGGTTTTATCAACCAAACGTTGCTTTTGTGTGTTTGGTATTCCTTTTTCCAGTGTGACTACGGGGTGTCTTTTCTGATCCAGTTACTGTATACATCAAACAGACGGGGTTCATGCTGCGTACAGACATAACACATCTACAGCGTATGGACGCAGACGTGTTCCAGAGTAAAGGCTGGAGGATGCAGGCGTTTGGTGTTTGACCTGTTCCTGATTCATGCAGGCCTATGGAACACAGCTGCTGTCGTCAGTCGGATCCAGACAGACTCAGACTAAACTCACTCCAGTACTTTAGAGTCTGTTTACTAGAGGCTGAGATTTTTTTTTTTTTCTTTTTTGTCATCAGCAAATACACGAACGGGAGGATTTATCTTCTAATTGTGCTGCGTCTGAGAGTTTAGGCATAAAATGGAAGTCTCTTATGCAATCACACGCCAGTAATCCGGCTGCGAGAGCGCCGTGCCAACTGTGGCAGACTTTTATCATTGTTTCACATCTGAGACAGGATGTTGCTTTTCTTTTGACGGCCCTCAACCAAAACCAGCTGCAGGCGTCGGTGTGTGTTGTTCGAATGCCTGTCTGCGTGTGTGTCTTTGTGGGAAAAACCTGACCCCGATTTCTTACCAGCAAAGCGCTCTGCATTTTCATTTCTTTCTTCAGCCCCCTCCTCTTTCTTCTTTTTCTTCCTCATTATGTTTTGTTTACTCCCCTTGAAGCACCCCCTTCCTTTCTACCCTTCCACACAGACCCACTCTGACCTGGCTGCAATGTGTGTCCCTGCATCCTACTGCTGTGTTTATCATCCCAGCATTTGCCTGTATTCCCTTCAGAGAGAGCCTGTTTTGTTTGGAGAGCCAAAAGAAAACAGTCATGTCAAAGACACCTCCCACCAGCGCCCCAGATGGATCACAGCGCTTTCATATGGACCAAAAAGGATGGCAGACATGCAGAACTTGTGGGTATTCAGTTAAAATTTGTCTCACGAACACACAATCGTCTTTTGCTACAAAAAGACTGACCTCAGGTACACACAACAACTACAGAAAAAACATGTTTGATGGGTACTGCGGAGAGGTCAAAGGTCAATTTAGTCTGAGGAAGACTGCGTTTGGAATGTTTAAAGCATAACATTAGTTCCAGACGACGCAGAATAGACAGCAGAGGCAGCAGTAGAAGCTTTTTTCAGGAACAGACCCAGACTTAACTGGCAACACATCTCAGCATCTATGATAGTAATCCAAAACCAGCCAAGAGCCCAGAACTGTAGTGATAGGACTAAATACCCCATGCATTGTTTCATCTATTAACCATCTATCGCCAGTAAAAATAACAACACAATAACCCATAAATTACACTGGGTTACAAAAAAATGTTTTTTGCAAGTTGTCTAGTTTTTTTCAACTGAATTAGGACCATTTTGCACCGCTAAATCCAAAAATGACATCTGTTTTTGTCAATCAGGTCAGGTTTTTTTGCTAATTTGATTTTGAAAAATTTGATCTTCTCACAAAATTGATTACATTTTTGTGACTTTTTCAGTTGATTTTTTTTATATAGTTCTCACCCAAAATAGGTTTTAAGAGAAAAAAAATCATTTTCTTACAGGATGTATTTATTATTTATTATGTATTCACCGCAGATGTAGCAGAATACATCAGGCTTATTTTTGCAAGATCTTCTAGTCGAAGCCATTTCATTCACCTGTAAAATTAAAAAAAAAAAACATTAATCATAAATTGGCAAAAGTAAAATCTTCAGAAGTCGTTTATTGCAAGAAATATGAAAGAATTTTGTATCATATGATGTGAAAATGCCCATAAATGTAAGCAAAAATGTTAAAAAGCCAATATGTAGCATAGTTCAGAAAGTTGACCTGATTGAGCAAAATTAATGTGATTTTTGGATTCAGCACACCAAAATTATCCTAAATCAGCTCAAAAAACTTAAACAATAAATTTGTTGTTGACCAGTGTTATCAATTAATCCATTAATCATTAGTTAGTTGACCTTATCGATTGATTAATGATTAATTGATAATTGGCGATTTTCCTGAGAACCTGAATTTGTCTTTCAATAGGGTCTATAAGAATAAAAGCTAAATATTGTTTATATACTTCATGAAAAAACCATGTCATATTCCTAAATGATTCTGTCCTACTTATAATACTATAGGGGTATGGGGTGGTGCAGTTCGTGCCCCCCCCCCACACACACACACACACACACACATACACACAGAAGTGAAAGTGAAACTTTTCACTCATTTATCTTTTCCCTACCTCCTCAAGCTTCACAAACTTTAATTTGAGGGGGCAAGACGTTTGTCCTGGATTATTATATATTATACAAATGTATAATAAGTCAAATCTATTACCGATTAGCCGATTACCTAAAATGTCCAGTTGTTGGTTGTATTAATGAACACAAGTGGCAGAACGGGAAAGAGCAGCACAGCCAATAACCTGGAAGGGGTGGGGTCATTTGCATTTAAAGGGCCAGCGCTCAAAATGACCTTTCTGGTGTCATTACTCAAAAATATTGTTGAAGATGGACCTGTGGAGTTGAATTAATGAAGAATTCAGACCCAAGCAGAGCATTTCTATGGAGAGAAATTTGTTTCTTTATTCATCAATCCAAAAGAATGGATTTGCAATTAAAAAGAATACATTTGCAACCAAAAAAAAAAGAGATTTGAGAGCAAAAGTCAGTAAGCGGCAATTAAAAAAAAGATCATTTTGCTTGTAAATCCCTCCTCTTTGTTTGCAACTTCAAAAGTTTTGCTTGCGAATTTGACTGCACTTAATGGGCGGGGCCTGCGTTGATGGATGAGAGAAGAGTTTCTATTGGTGGGTTTGACCTGGCACCAGCTTCCGTGTTAAACCCACTTTTCAACATCTACTTTATCATTGTTTAAAAAGCATCTGAAAAGGACTTTAATTCATGAAAAAATGTAAGGTTGTGTATCACTCGATTTGTATTTGATGATTTGTAATGTGGATTACGTTTTTATTGTTTTTACTTTAGTTTATTATTTCAGTTATATTGTATTTTTTATTCTTTTTTTTTTGTTTGTTTGTTTTTGTGTATTGTTCATTTCGGGGGAGGTATTCATATAAGCCTTCTTTTTGGCTTCTAACCTCTCCTGCACAATTTTGTTACTAGTTTGAATGTTGTTTTTTTCTATTGTTGTTTTTATTTTGTGCAAATAAATTAAATTAGAAATTCTCTGTTGTGTTATGTTACTGGGAGGTCAGTTCATAGTCTATCGCTCTTTGAAATTGAAATGTGTCCCATAAGTAATGGATTACACTAAATGGCATCAGTTACAGCCTGTACATTCACAGCCTGAGCAGAGGAATCCATTCTTTTTGATTGATGGATAAAAAAACACGTTTCTTTCTATACATTTACAGTTTATGCAGACTATAGGGAAATGTTTTAAAATGCATAATTCCATTTTAAAAAAAGCAAAATATCACTCTTTAAAAAAAAAAAAAAGTCTACAAAAGGTATTGAATATGATATGGTAGATCTTAAGTTATGTTGTCATTAACTTGTTCCCTGTATTGTGTTTAAATGTGTCTTAAATGTCCAAGATGCAAACAAAGTAATGTTAGTCGACTCAGTTCCATTCCTTCCAAACTTGACAATTTAGACTGAAGTTAGGAACCAAAAATCACTAACTTTGCAGAAAAAATGATCACGGGTAAATTCAGTTCTGTGTACAGTATGTATGTAATATTCAGTCTATGCTGATGTAAATAAATAATTTTTTTCTAAATTCTAGGAGTCACACATTTTTGCCAGTATGGCTGTAAAAAAAAGCGTTAAATTCTGTTCTAAGTCTTAAAAAGGTCTTAGGGTTTAGGAACCCTGAGCATTTATGCATACAGTTTCCCTTTCTTGCCAGTTATTAGCCACTTAGCATGCTCCACAAACTGCCTAATTCATTTAGCATCCATTGTGGGATGTAGCGGTTGCAGGTGTTAGCTCTGTGAGAGACCGAGGGGACAGGACACGGTGACAAATGATTGTTCCTAAATGACATTTTTGGTTGTAATAAATAATGGCCAGACAGGAAGGCCACTTAACCCATAAAAACACAGTCTTATTTTTAGGGCACTTCCCAAAGGATCTTTCCTCTCTATTTAACCTTTCTTTAAGTGATTTATCACCATTTATCATTGTATTATTCTTTGTATTTTGCTTTTTTCAGTGAAAATCATGTATTTTCCTATATTTAACCCTTTCATGCATCGTGGTCACTACAGTGGACAGCTATTCTACAGCTGTTCTCTTGTATATTCATGGATTTTGTTGTTCTTTTCATTGTTTTTTTTTTGTTTTTTTTGTTTTTTTTTTTTGTTTACACATATCTTTATTAAAGTTTTAAGACACTACATATCTTTTCTGACATGAATTGATAACATTATGTAGATCTTTCCTGAGCATAAACCCCCAGAATCACAAGCCCTCCCCATAGTTTTCACACAATTTATCAGTAAATACATGTTTCTGTGCGTCAAAAATTAAAAGTGTAGTGTCCAGCCGAGTGGACATTTTTGCAACTTCATGAAAAATAGGTACATAAGATTTTTTTTTTTCATTATGATTTTTACCTCCGCCAAGGAGGTTATGTTTTTGCCAGGGTTTGTTTGTTTGTTTGTCTGTCTGTTAGTGTGCAACATAACTCAAAAAGTTATGGACAGATTTTGATGAAATTTTCAGGGTTGGTTGGAAATGGGATAAGGAAAAAATGATTAAATTTTGGTGGTGATCGGGGGTGGGGGGGCCCATTTCCAACAAACCCTGAAAATTTCATCAAAATCTGTCCATAACTTTTTGAGTTATGTTGCACACTAACGGACAGACAGACAAACAAACAAACAAACCCTGGCAAAAACATAACCTCCTTGGCGTGGGGGGGGCCCACAGGGGGGGCCACTGATCAGCCTTGGCGGAGGTCTGCGCTCTCCGAGTGCTTCTAGTTTTTAATATATTTTTTTATTTTTTTCAATTATTTTTATTTTATTTATTTATTTTTCAGAAGAAAATTTTCAGTCGCATTGTTTTTTTCATGCCTAAAGAGGAATAAAAACGCTCAGGAAAAAATTTTGATTAAGGTTCTCATAATTTGTGCATGAAAGGTTTAATACACTGATCATGTAGATGTTCATTAAGGCTCAGATTGAAGTTGAGGGGTTATATCAGAAGTAGAGAAAACTGATGAAAAAGTGACTTTTTTATTAAAATCTATCATTAACTGAACATAGAACCAGTGTGTCCATCCACTCTCAGTTATAAATCTCTATGGGTTTTACTGGTGAATCAATGTTGTAGAACGGGTGTCAAACTCATTTTTGTTCAGGGTCCATATTTAGCCCAATTTGATCTCAAGTGGGCCAGACCAGTAAAATAATGACTTAATAACGTATAAATAATGACAAATCCAAGTTTTTCTTTTTGTTTTACTACAACACCCCCCCCCCCAATTAAATTATAAAAATATTTACATTTTACAAAAAAGATGTAAACAACCTGAAAAAAACTGAAATTTCATTTGAAAAATTAGTGCAATTTTAACAATATTATGCCTCAACTTATTATTTATACATGTACGTTACACACAATGTTACATAAACATTTGGAAACAGGCAGAATATTGTGAAAATTTTGGTGTTTTGAACTAAAATTTGAACAATTTCTACAATGTTGCATCTCTTATTATTAACACAACTACAGATCACAGTGGATCTATAAGTGCACAAAACATTCATGCCACGTTTCCACTACGTGATATCGGCTCGACTCGGCCTTTTTGCGTTTCCATTACGAAAAAGGACCTGGAATCTGGTACCCAGTACTAGTTTTTTGGTTTCACTTCCGCCGAGGTTCCAGGACTGGGGAACAGATACTAAAACATGACGTGTAAACACTGCAGACCACTGACTGGTCAGAGAGTCGTCTCTGTGACCCGCTGTTTTACAAAAAACAGATGCAGAAGTTGACAGTAAATATAGCGGGAGGTTAATCCACATGATGACAGCCTGTAAAACTACACCATGGTTTGTAAAGGAGGTTCAGGTGTAAAAATTCAGCATGAGCTTGACGAGACAACACGCAATGAGTGAGTTTATCAGCAACTCTGAGCAGACAACACGGAAATAATGCATCGCATCGCTATGACGACCAGGTACTGTGAAGTGGGTAGTATCCTGTAATGGAAACGGTCTCCAGGAATAGGACCTGGTACCTGAGTCAAGTTGAGTCGAGCCGGTTCCATGTAGTGGAAACGTGGTTTTAGTAACAGGCAGAATATTGTTAAAATTGCACATTTCAGGTTGTTCATCTTTGTTTTTAATGTATTTATTTGCATTTTATTGTGAAATAATAGTTTTGTAAATGTAAATATTTTCGCAGTGTAATATTATTTTTTTCACTTAGATTTTTTTCCACATAATTTTTCACAAAGAAAATTTGTACTTGTCTAGTTGTCATTACACTGGTCAACAACAAATTTATTGTTGAAGTTTTTTGAGCTGATTTAGGATAATTTTGGTGTGCTGAATCCAAAAATCACATTAATTTTGCTCAATCAGGTCAACTTTCTGAACTATGCTACATATTGGCTTTTTAACATTTTTGCTTACATTTATGGGCATTTTCACATCATATGATACAAAATTCTTTCATATTTTTTGCAATAGACGAGTTCTGAAGATTTTACTTTTGCCAATTTATGATTGTTTTTTTTTTAATATTACAGGTGAATGACATGGCTTCGACTAGAAGATCTTGCAAAAATAAGCCTGACGTATTCTGCTCCATCTGTGGTGAATACACCATTGTACCTGACAGGAATCAAGTGATCAAATGATTTTTTTTTTCTCTTAAAACCTATTTTGGGTGAGAACTATATAAAAAATCAACTGAAAAAGTCACAAAAATGTCATCAATTTTGTGAGAAGATCAAATTTTTCAAAATCAAATTAGCAAAAAAACCTGACCTGATTGAGAAAAACAGATGTCATTTTTGGATTTAGCGGTGCAAAATGGTCCTAATTCAGTTGAAAAAACCTAGACAACTTGCAAAAAACATTTTTTTGTAACCCAGTGTTATTTATGGCTTATTGTGTTGTTATTTTTACTGTAGATCACATTGGTCTGTATGTGGAACCTGAACCAAAATGATTTGGATAACCTGGACTGTTCTGGTTCATTTCTGCACTTTCATCCTGCGGGCCGGAATGGAACCTTTGGTGGGCCAGATGTGGCTGTTGTAGAAGATGACAGTGTTTCCTCAGAAACTATGGAGCTTCTAAATGTCCAAATGGGTCATATCTGATGACCATGAAAAGATGACAAACTGCATTTTACACCAGTTATTTACATGTATTGATTGGATTAGTGGATCAGCAGGTATTAAACATTTTCTATCAGCTGATGCTTTAGGTCAGGGGTGTCAAACTCATTTTAGTCCAGGGGCCACATTCAGCTAAATTTGATCTGAGGTGGGCCGAACCAGTAAAATAATAACAGAATAATATATAAATAATGTCAACTCCAAACTTTTCTCTGATTTAGAGCGAAAAAAGTAAATTTACATTATGAAAATGTTTACATCTACAAACAATCCTCTCAAAAGATGTGAATAACATGAACAAACTGAAAAAATAAGTGTAATTTTAGCAACATTCTGCCTCAGTTTATCATTTAAACATGTGCATTATAACTTACAGATGACAGTGGATCTACAAATACACATAACATTTAATAACAGACAGAATATTGTTAAAATTGTACTTACCTCTCTTAAGGCATTTCAGGTTGTTCATATTTGTTCAGGTTATTCACATTTTTTTTTTGCAAAACTATAGTTTGTTTTAGTGTAAACATGTGAAAATATTTACATTTACAGGGTGGGGAAGCAAAATTTACAATATTTTGAGGCAGGGATTGAAAGACAGTGTATGACCAATTAGTTTATTGAAAGTCATGAGAATTTATTTGCCACAAGAAAATGGACATAATAGAAAATGTTTTTATTCTATGTGTCCTCCTTCTTTCTCAATAACTGCCTTCACACGCTTCCTGAAACTTGCGCAAGTGTTCCTCAAATATTCAGGTGACAACTTCTCCCATTCTTCTTTAATAGTATCTTCCAGACTTTCTCGTAATAGTTTTGCTCATAGTCATTCTCTTCTTTTCATTATAAACAGTCTTTATGGACACTCCAACTATTTTTGAAATCTCCTTTGGTGTGACGAGTGCATTCAGCAAATCACACACTCTTTGACGTTTGCTTTCCTGATTACTCATATGGGCAAAAGTTTCTGAAAAGGTATGGATAATAGTGTTAGGTATGATTATGACATCAATATATGTTTGGTTTCAAAACAATTGACGTAGTGCCTGCTGAGAAAAAAACAACTAAATGTTCATTGTAAATTTTGCTTCCCCACCCTGTTCAAGGAGAAGTATCTGAAGTTGTCATTATTTACATATTATTATGATAGTATTTTATTGGTTTGACCCACTTGAGATTGAATTGGTCTGAATGTGGAACCTGAACTAAAAGGATTGTTAATATCTTCAGTGTAATATTTGCGTTTCACAAATTCATCCCAGGGGCCAGATCGGACCCTTTGGCGGGCTGGTTTTGGCCCCCGGGCCGCATGTTTGACACCTGTGCTTTAGGTCGCTGGTGGCTGTTTGGGTCTTTATGGGTTAAATCTATAGAGCATATATGTGTATAAAGTAGTGTTAGACCAACATTAGTTCACATCAGCTTCAACGTAAACATCAGTACAACTTCCTCACACGTGTGCCAAAGACACTTAAGAACAAGACACTTTACTCGACAGTTATTTCCTGTTTCAGTCTCACAGCATTTCTCCACTGCTGTAAGTGAACTAGATTTACTGATTTCAACCGATTCCTTTGCTATAACTGTTCCCATATAAATACTGGACCCGTTTCCCACAAGGCACATCTGTTCTGTACGTTCTGACTTTAACCCTTTCATGCATAGCGGTCACTACAGTGGACAGTTACTCTACAGCTGTTCTCTTGTATATTCATGGATTTTGTGGTTTTAGTTCTATATACAATGGACACTTCATGCATCATCCTATACACCGCATTTCATACCATTACTGGAACTTTGCTGTTCTAGATAAACCTAATCTGCAGTAACATGTTTGAGTGTTAAAAAAAAAAAAAAAAAAAAAAAAAAAGCTAATTGTTATTAGTGTTGCGGGGTTCTTTCTCACACTGCTCAAAAATATAACATCACAGGCGTAGTTGAAAGTGCAAAAATGGTGGTGGTTTATTTTGCCGTCGGCCTCCCAAAGTGCAGTGCAATATTTACAAGTGAAGTCAAAAAAAAAAGGAAAAACAAAAAACACTATTTACAAATTTACAAAGTTCAAGAAAAAAAAAATGCATTTAAACAGAGTTCTTCCATAACTCACCAAAAAATTGTCACACACTAAAAAAAAAAATCTCACCAAGGTTCAGAATCAACAGCTCAGTTGCCAGCTCTGCAACTCTGAGAAGACTGACTCACCAGGGCTTCAGCAGCCTCCTTTTAAATGCTAAGCCCCTCCTTATGGGCCGGTCAAATAAAGACTTTTTTAACAAAATGTATTTTTACCAGTGTTTTTAAACACAATTATTCACAACTAAAATAAACATATAACACTTCACAATTCAACAGATTTTCCAATTAAATATCAAACCAAAATACCTTCTTCCTTGAAATAAAAAATACAGAAAACCAAAAACACTACATAATTAAATCACATGACTGGAAACCGCGCGAGATTTCCCCCATAATAATGCCCCGGAAATGACCCCTCGTTCTTGTCCTTTTGAGTGACGTGGCGGGCATGGCAGAACGCCGAGACAATACGGACCCAGGTAAGTGATTGAACTGTTGTAGATATGTATGCAATTACTTGAAAAATGCGGCCGAGTGTGCACCCTCGGTTGCGCTATAGTTTGGATGGGGAAGAGAGTGTGAATGGCGAACTGATGAATGAGTGCAAACACGGACGGGGAGAGACTGAATGACATGAGTGTGTGTGTGTGCGTGCCTGTATGTGTGTGCGTGTGCCGGGTCGCGTGTGCTCCGCACGTAGCAGGAGACAGCGGAGACTCAGTGACGGGGTCGCTCCGTCACAATTAGACTGTAATTAACAGGATTTTTTTTTTTTTTTTCCAATTTTTTTTTTTTTTTTTTTTTTGTTTTGCATATTATCTCCATGAAATGAGTAATAACTACTATTAGAGTATGATAAAATGTGAGAAAACATCAGATTAGCTACATTAACCCTTTCATACACGAATTATGAGAACCTTAATCAAAAATTTTTCCTGAGTGTTTTTATTCCTCTTTAGGCATGAAAAAAACAATGTGATTGAAAATGTTCTTCTGAAAAATAAATAAATAAAATAAAAATAATCCAAAAAAATATTAAAAAATACATAAAAAACAATAATGAAAAAAAAAAAAAATTCTTATGAACCTATTTTTCATGAAGTTGCAAAAATGTCCACTCAATTGGACACCATGTGTTTAATTTTTGACGCACAGAAACATGTATTTACTGATAAATTGTGTGAAAACTATGGGGAGGGCTTGTGATTCTGGGGGTTTATCCTCAGGAGAGATCTACATAATGTTACCAATTCATGTCAGAAAAGATATGGAGTGTCTTAAAACTTTAATAAAGATGTGTGTGAAAAAAAACTAAACAAAACAAAAAAAAAACCCCAAAAAGAACAACAAAATCCATGAATATACAAGAGAACAGCTGTAGAATAGCTGTCCACCGTAGTGACCAGTGTGCATGAAAGGGTTAAACATGTTTTTATTTCCTAGTTTTCACCTAGTATATCTGTAAATACATGTTACTTTGCTTCTAAAATTAAACGCATGCTGTCTAGCTGAGTGGACATTTTTGTAACTCCATGAAAAATAGGTTCATAAAAAAATTCAATCTCATTGTTTTTTTTGTTTTTCATGCCCAAAGAGGAACAAAAATCACTTGGGGGAAAAACATTTTGATTAAGGTTCTCATAATTCATGCATGAAAGGGTTAAAGTGACATATTTCAAACACATGGATTGGATGAAAAAATATTTATTTTGAGGTATTTTCTGGTCGCAGCAATGAACTCTTGCAATACTACTCTCATCTGGAGGAAGTAAATGTCTGTTAAAAAAATAAAATGTATGATATTTATGATAAAATAATGCTGGTTACCAAGGTTATAATAGTTTTGGATTTTTCATTATAGTTTAGTTTTATTTAGTTTTGACTTTTTTTTCTCTAATTCAGTTAGTTTTGATTCGTTTTTAGAGCAGGTTTGCTAGTTTTTATTAGTTTTCCTTATTTTCTAATAAAATGCTTAGTTTTAGTTTAGTTTTAGTTTTTTTTTAAATATCTTTTATCTTCTTTGCTGTCGAATTCAAATAAATCCCAGACAGGACTCTGCTGCTTTCTCTCAACTTGAGTCTCTATGTTTCCAGGTAGACTGGGGACCAGAAGACGACTGGAAACCACAAGTGACGAGAAGTGACAGACCGTTAAATATCATACGGTGTCATCAGCTAAAATTGCTCGAGGGAAATAAATCGATTTCATATCAATCTGGCATTGACAAAGATGAAAACGAAGGGAATTTTATCCATAATTTTTATACGTTTTAGTTAGTTTTGTAACCACACAACACAGTTTCAGTTAGTTATCGTTTTTTCTTTTAATTATAGTTTTCATTTATTTCAGTTAACGAAAATGTTCTTACAATTCTCGTTTTCGTCATTTTGTTAGTTTTGGTTAACGAGAATAACCTTGGTTGGTTACTTGTAAAAAATGTGATTGCAGTGTACTACAGTGACGTGCAGTGGGGTTCATGGCTGGGGAGGCACTGACTCTTTCAGAGCCAGATCTACAAATATATGGTGGCCTGAGAAACTGGAATAGAGCGAGTGAGCAAAAGGAATGGCCTGGGTATATGGGCTCTGCGTCAAGTCAGCATAGGTAGACTGGCAGGAATTCAACAGGAAACCTTCAAAAAGAGCCATTTCAAACTAAAAATAAAAAAAGTTTATGGTCTTACCTTTATTTGTACATGAAATCTAATCCTCCATTTTTGATGAGGTGAATTAAAGTGTATAAAAAAGAACGAAGAAGATTATAAGCGCATGAATCTGTGGACTCACAGACGCCATCTATCATGAGGAAGGGGTACTGTTTGCCTCCCCTAGTGACTTTTTCACTGTGGTTTTCTGATCAATCTGCGAGCCTAAACACATTACAGAAATACATTCCATACGTTATGCAGATTATGGAAGGATAGAGCATATAATCAGAGTGTTTGAAAGCATTTTAACTGCGATATACAGAGGGACAGCGACACACTATTTTCATCGGGTACCAGCAGAGTTTATGAGGGGAGGAGACAGTTCTGCGGGAGGCACAGCACAGCGCTGCCTCACGGCGCATCTCCTCCCTGTATTTGAACGGAGCATGCGGAAATTCTGCTATTCTAATTGACAAAAAAAAAAAAAATAATAGCAATATTGGATTCGAATAGAAAATGAGTTTATAGGACATACCAGCTGACAACTATCAACATTTATTATATTTTATAGTCAAGTGTTTTTTCTTTTCAAGATTGACTGCACGTCACTGGTGTACTATTATTGTACTTACACCTTAATAATTTACAGACTCTGTTGGGTTTCTGTAAATTGGCTTAGAGTCTGGCTTTGACCAACTCTATATATAAAGTGTCATGAGATAACTTTTTTGTTGTGATCTGGCGCTATGTAAATAAAATTTGATTGATTGAGTGATTTGATTGGTTTTCCCCTGTAAGTCGCTTTGGAAAAAAGTATCTGCCAAATGCATAAACATAAACCAGGGATTAAAGTTCTCCGTCACCACGATGGATTTCCGTCAAATGGAAAAATTGAGGGGGGAAAAAAGTCATATTGAAATAACTTCTCCACGTGACTCCGCGATCCTGTCCTGAATCTGCAGGTGTTTAACACAGGCACAGGGGGCTGACAGGTTTAACAGTGATGATAATAAGATGACTTCTTTATTTTTATGTCGGGAGGAGAGATTGATGACTATTTATGTTTGGAAGGAAACGCTGCTCATTCTGTGCCTCAGAAACACATGGACAAGTTCAGCTTTACCGAAGTTCAGCCTCCAGACTAACTTTAGTTTAGTGCTAACAAGTAGCTTTCATTATGAAAGAACCACAGCGAAAAGGGAAGAAGACAGAACTGATCTACATGGACCTTCATGTCTGGGTTCATAGCTTATCTCCTCTTGCTGGTATATGACTAGTGTGTGTGTATGTGCCCTTCCCGTGCGTGCGGCTGTGCGCGCTGCGGCCTTACGCGGTTACACGCCCGACTGCATAAGTGCTTTATTTTGACCCGTTTAGCATCTGATTTCTATCTGTGTGGTACAGCACGAAGATAACATTGAATGAATGAGTAACACCCTTGGTATTTGCAGTGCCACTGTATTTTAAATACCCTCAGAGAGGATCTGTAACAGAATATAATTTCTGTTTCAGTTGACATAATTTCTTCCAATCAAAAGAGAACATGATATTGGCGGGGGGGGGGGGGGGGGGGGTTGTGGATGCAGGTTTGATGACGTACAGATTATTTTGGCTAGCATATATGACATCATGGACACATTTGTAGAGGAAGGTGCTGAAGTGGTAACTATTGAGAGATGCGTGAAAAATAGATGGAGGTGGGCGTGGCTTAATGAGAAGGGAGACGATGGAACTCCAATTAGATCATGGTGCAAAAAAATGAAGCAGCCTGGTGCGCGCATGTGCGTAGTTTGCCACAAGAAAATTCTGTATGAGTTGGTTAGGGTTACATTTACACAGACATTTTCCCCAAAATTCATGTGCTGTTGGAGTTATGTTTTAGGAGTTCCTAAATTGTTAAAAAGTTTTTCACTCATTTTTTGCAGTAAGGTTTTCTTCTAGTTATTTTCACTTGCTTCAAAGGTTTTCATACCCTTTAAAATTAACCAGAGAGCACCAAAATTGACCTGAAGCTTTAAAAATTTTCTGGGGTAGGACCCCCAGACCCCCCACCAATACCACTCATGACATTTTTTCTATCCATGTTACTAATCTTCTACATCTGTACACTCTCCCATTCAGTGTGTTTTACAGGATTGCCAAATTTGACTATATAAACTTGTACGCTATAGTAGTATTGTATTGCAACATTTTTAATAGTGGCCAATGATTTGGACCAGAAGAAAATTTTCAGTCAGATGAAAAATTTTTGCTTTAATCCCTGACATAAACATAATAATTTAGTTTTATTCATATACACATGTTATGTCCTTAATCATCCTGAATACATTTATGTGGGAAACAGGAAGTGGACCATTTCATCCCATTGTTAAAGCCTACTTTGGAGCATTTTGTGAAGAGAGGATCATTTGCAGTTCAGCAGAGACTTTCAATACCCAGTTGTGGATCAAATAGGTCGATATAAATTTTTCCACAGCCTAACCCTTGTGCTTTGAGTGTCATTTCCCTGTGGCTCCTTCAGTCTTTCCCACACTGGGTGTTGAATACTTAAAAGAAAAATACACATCTACCCTTTAGAAGTTTTATCACACTAAAGATGATTGTAATTTTAGTGCTGTGGTAAGAAAATAAACTGGTTTGGTCATATCCTATAAATCTGTGTAAACCACACTATAGCCACAAGAGCCTTTTGCAGTGTCGTCGAGTCTGAAGTTGGCCTCGTCCTGCCTTGTTTTGGTCTCATCTTCTTCTCAATCCATCAATGCTTTGCTCGTCTTTGTGTCGATTTACATCTGGTCTTGGTCATTGCTAGGGGTGTGTATCGGCAAGAATCTGGCAATACGATAAAAATCACAATACTAGGATCACGATATGATATATCATGATATATCATGATACTGTTAAGGCAATTTTTTGTTTGTTTCTTTTGTTTGTTACGATTATTATTACCGGGAAGAATTGAATTACAGCAGAAATCTGCACCAATACTAAACACATTTTTATTCGATCACAACAGGATCTAATGCTATATCACAAAATGTTCCTGTGTTCAAACTGAAATTACGTTTTTTAAAGACATTACAGTTTAAGATCCTGTTCAAATGTTCATATTCTATTAGTTCAGAACTAACATCAGATCATTATTTTGGTGCGATCCCAACAAAGGAACTGTCATCTGCTTCTCTCAGACAGTAAAAAGTGCTTTTAGGATAACAGAAATAACCGTTATTTAATAAAACAGTGCTAAATAATAATAACTAACATATAAACAATAAAGAAACACAAAAATGAACCTCCGCCATATCTGCATTGGAATAAATACCAAAAAATATCGATAAAGTATTGTGAAATGAAATATCGCGATATATTGCTGAACTGATATTTTCTTACACCCCTAGTCATTAAATAGTCTGTGTTTAGCTGGTCTTTTTAATTTTTTTTTTTTTTTTTTTTTTAATGCTTTATATTTATCTCCATATTTTACGATAGACAAAATAAACGACAAAAAAACCCCAAAAGACAGACCACAACACTTAGAGCATCCAGGTTCAATCTCCAGACAAACAAAACACAGACAAGTTCAGGACAAATTAGGATAAGATTATGCAGATTCAAGGATTTCTTTGATTAAAAAAAAAACACAGTCCATTTTTCGCAATATTTTTTTTTACATTTATCGGCAGTAAGTCTAGGCTGGTTTTTGTTCCTCTTAAAAATACAGGAAAAATCTGTAAAATAAACAGTGAAAATTCTGTTAAATTACAATTTTTTTATTTTTTTATTTTTATTTTTTTTTAAGTGTACAACATATCCATTGTTCCATATATAAAGGGTTTAGGCTGAAGTTCAGACTTATTTTACCTAACCCTATTTACAATTAACACCATGTTTCCACATGAAAACAAACAAACAAAACAATTTGGCTAAGTCCATTCTTATTATATTGTTGATTTCCTTTATCAGCGATGACCAGTATTGTACAATCTTCGCACAGTCCCAAAAAATGTGAAAGTGCCCTGGCCTCCCAAAGCCACAGTCCTCTGTGTTTACATGGTGTTGATTACAGCACTATTTGATGGAAATACTTTGTGCTTCAGAGCATATGGTCATAAAATTCCTCTAGAGGTGTCTCTCCCAAAATTGGTCAGAGAGCTGTTTTTATTGGTTTGCCAATCATCAAGAGTAAAATGCACGACAATACTAAAAATGTGAATTTATTTTCCAAATCCCGGCAGAAGAAAAGTGTTGTCTGGATGAGTTTATAAATGCAGAAGAGTTGTAAAAGATGTAACAAGATGAAAATGAAGTCAAAGATGTACCAATAAAATGTCATGAAATACACAAAAAAACAGCTGCTACGAGAGATCCTGCCAAGCAAAATTCCGTTGTACTCTTGTGTATAATGACAATAAAGCTTCTTAATCTGAATCTTAATCTAATCTTAAAACACTAAAGTCATATAAAAGATGCAAGAGGATGAAAACACACAAAGACACAGGGCAAAAATGAAATAAAGCAGACGACTATGTGTACCAACATACGTTCAGAGAGCATTTTAACAGTGGGAAAAGTCATTCAGTTGTGGTTCTTTGTGTACTTCAGCTTTTGAATCATCTCTTTCATGTGTTGACAAAGTTGAGAACCACTGCTTTAGAGTCCAGACGATGACATTTCCATTTTCAGTCATCATTGTCCCTCTCTCTCTCTAAGGGACGCCACAAAGCATTCTGTTACAAGGAAACATTCACATAGGTTAGAAGTGACTGAAAAATAGTCTTTTCCTTTGAGCTACGTATATACCACTATGGCTTTGTGACAGAGAATGGTATTTATCATGTTGTAAAAGAGAAAGTTAGCGATAGTTTCATAAATAGAGCTGTGTATTGGTAAGAATCTGGCAATACGATACAAATCACAATACTAGGATCACGATATATCATGATACTGTTACAAAGACAATTTTTTGTTTATTTCTTTTTTTTTTTAATGATTATTTCCTTGAAGAATTGAATTACAACAGAAATATGCACAAATACTAAACACATTTGTATTTGATCGCAACAGGATCTAATGCTATATCACAAAATGTTCCTGTGTTCAAACTGAAATTATGTTTTACAGACATTACAGTTTAAGATCCTGTTCAAATGTTCATATTCTATTAGTTCAGAACCAACATCAGAACATTATTTTTGTGCAATCCCAACAAAGGAACTAACATTATTTAATAAAAAAGTGTTAAATAATAATAAATATAAACAAAAAAACAAAACGCAAAAATGAACCTGCACAATATCTGCATTTGAATAAATACCTAAAAATAATGATACAGTACTTTTTAATATCGATACAGTATTGTGAAATGAAATATCGCAATATATTGCACAACCGATATTTGCTGTGTATTTGTGCATGCTGTACCTAGGGGTGTGTATTGGCAAGAATCTAGTGAAAAAATACAAATCACAATACTATGATCATGATACAATATATCACAATGTATCATGATACTGTTAAAAAAGGCAATTTTTTGTTTGTTTCTTTTTTAAAATGATCATTTCCTTGAAGAATTGAATTACACCAGAAATCTGCACAAATACTAAACACATTTGTATTTGATCACAACAGGATCTAATGTTAAATCACAAAATGTTCCTGTGTTCAAACTGAAATAATGTTTTACAGACATTACAGTTTAAGATCCTGTTCAAGTGTTCATATTCTATTAGTTCAGAACTAACATCAGAACATTATTTTTGTGCAATCCCAACAAAGGAACTAACATTATTTAATAAAAGATGTTAAATAATAATAAATAAAATATAAACAAAAAAACAAAACACAAAAATGAACCTCCACAACACTGTAAAAAAAAAAAAAAAAATCTTTAATTTAACAGAATTTTTACGTTTATTTTACAGATTTTTCCTGTATTTTTCAGATACAGGAAAATATCAATGGAATGACAAAAATAGACTGTGATTTTACATGTCAAATGTAAAATAAGACAAAAAAACTGTAACTGTGAATAACCATAAAAATTCCATTTTTTAAATGAATTTTTTTTCTTTTTTCACAGAAAAATACAGTTAAAATACACTTGCAAATGTATCGTAATTTCACATATTTCTTTTCTATTTATGAGATTAAGCTGTTAATTTAAAGTTTAATACTATAAAAAAAACCCAAAAACAATAAAATGAGATAAAATTATTGACAATTAACCGTAAAAGGAGTACTTTTCTGTAAGTTTAACAAGACTTGTTTGTTAATTGACAAATATCTTGTGTAATTACGGGAGGTTTCACAACAAAAATGTTGAATAAATGTATTTTTGTGAATGTATAACATGTATAAGCACTGATAAACTGTCCAAATACAGTTTTTATCAGTGGATTGTACAACTTAGTCTCACTGAAAATTATTTATATATATATATATATTTATAGGTAATTTTGTTGTTTTAATACATGAAAATATTCTTTATTTAACATTAAAAAGTAAAAAAAAAAAAACATGCAAAATCTCATGTAAAGTTAGGGCAAAAAACTGTATTTTAACAATGGAAAATTACCCTATTTTTATGAGATGGTTTTTTTCCGTTATTCAACAGTACGTTTTCGGCACCCCTGCTGCCGGAATAATACTGTTTTTTTACGTTTTTTTTTTTTTTTTTTTTTTTTTTTACAGTGAATATCTGCATTTGAATATATACCTAAAAAATATCGATACAGTACTTTTTTAATATTGATACAGTATTGTGAAATAAATATAGCAATATATTGCAGAACCACTATTTTCATACATCCCTATTCATAAATAGAAGTTCTCAGAAGCTGATGGAGCTCAAAACAGAGTACAGATGTTAGTCTAGTTAATGGTTGGATGTGTAAAAGCTCTTCCTCTTCCTCCACATGTTCCTCTTGTTCTTCTTTGTCGTTCGAATGTTTGGTTGTGGATCAGAGTTAATAGCCTAGAACGCGAAACTACTGTAACTTCACTCCATGACACTACATCCTACGTACTGACCCCTAAAATGTTTGCTTTCCAAGTCTGGGAAACATTCTTTATGAGATTATCCGAGCTTTGTTTTTATATCTTGATGTGCTGCTTCGAATTCATTCTGCTTCTTTCTTGAGCCTTTAAGCTGCCGTGTGGCATTTCTTGTAGGCGAGACAGTGAAAGTTATCTCAGTATTCATAGTAACTCATCAACCATTATACCCTCTAGGCTTTGAATGCATTTTCATCTTTGTAAATGAGTTGTATAATGTGTTTTTTGAACGTTGAAACTGCTCTTACATCTTTGTTAGATAGCATCTGCACATCTCGTTTACTGTCATTCTCTGTATTTTCAGCGTGATAGCATGAAACCGACATCTTTAAAGAGGCTATATGTAATGTTTTTACTTTCAAATACTTAAAAAATGATTTAAATGAGCTTCGGAGTGTTGAGAATAAAGAGCTCTGAAATTGTCAAAGATGGTAAAGTATTGGATTGTAGAGATATACACTGAATATATTTGACAATCCACAGGGTTTATGTGCGTTGGCTGTTTGTTGATCCAATATTCAGACTAAACTCTGACAGTTCTAACCTTGTTTAGACGATTCCAAACAGATCTTTAGTGCAGCTGTTGACAACACAAACTGTACAGAAAATGGAGGTGATTTGTGTTTTGACTGTGGCTGTTTTCTGTCTAAAAGCAGAGCTAAGCTAACAGAGCTATCATGTAAACTATCAGCTGATGCAGCACATGTAGATAATGAAACACTGTGTTATTTACAATATTAAAAATAACCAGCTACATGTCTTTGTCTGAAGGAGAAAACGTACATAATACTCCTGTAATGGTACACGTACCAAACCGAACCGTTTTGGTACACACCTGTTCGGTTCGGATCCAAGCTCCTTTTTGAACGTGCCTTGACCGCTTGAGCTGTTACAGTCAGACCCGCGGGGCTTTTGTGGAAATATTTGCCCCACTCCAACCCAACCTACAAGTAACCCGCTGATGTGCACATCACTAATGTACAGGGTGGGGAAGCAAAATTTACAATATTTTGAGGCAGGGATTGAAAGACAGTGTATGACCAATTAGTTTATTGAAAGTCATGAGAATTTATTTGCCACAAGAAAATTTACATAATAGAAAAGGTTTTTATTCTACAGGGTGGGGAAGCAAAATTTACAATGAACATTTAGTTGTTTTTTCTCAGCAGGCACTACGTCAGTTGTTTTGAAACCAAACATATATTGATGTCATAATCATACCTAACACTATTATCCATACCTTTTCAGAAACTTTTGCCCATATGAGTAATCAGGAAAGCAAACGTCAAAGAGTGTGTGATTTGCTGAATGCACTCGTCACACCAAAGGAGATTTCAAAAATAGTTGGAGTGTCCATAAAGACTGTTTATAATGGAAAGAAGAGAATGACTATGAGCCCACAAAATCACTAAATCATCACTGGCACCATGTAGGCTCACCCCAATTTGGCACATCCCAGACTTCCAGCTGTACAACACCCCTGTTCACTTTCCATCATGGCAACTAAAAAGGCATCACTCACCTCCACCACTTATTTGAAAATAACCAGTTAATATCATTTAATACACTTATCCAGAAGTACGGGGTTGGAAGAGACCAATTCCTCCAATACCAACAATTAAAATCCATCATTAAATCTAAAATCAACATATCTAACAACTTATTACAGTCTTCTTATTTAAGTGAAGAAATCTTTAAAATTACAACCCCGCAAAAAAATAATTTCAAAAATTTATAAACTTTTTTCATTGTCAGAAACCTCCATAACACTCCCAACCACCAAATGGGAAAAGGACTTGGCTTTACCTCCCAACCCTGATTTCTGGATACAAATCAATAAAAACATCTTTTCCATGACCACCAATACAAATTTACAACTCATACAATATAAAACCATTCACAGAATACACATCACTCAGGGGAAAATGTTTAAAATGGGGCTGATTAGCACAGATATCTGCTCCCAGTGCACCCTGGGTCACACAGATGATTATCTTCACGCCACCTGGTCTTGCCAGCCAGTTCTTTCATTTTGGAGAACAGTCACAGAAACACTCTCGTGTATCTTGGGCTGCAGAATCCCAGCATCCCCAACGCTCTGTTTGCTGGGGGACTTGACACACATTACAATTCCAACTAAACACAATAACCCATTACTAATTTCTCTGACCATCGCCAAGAAAATCATTTTTCAAAACTGGAAATCCAAACACTCCTGCCATATCACCCACTGGACAAATTTACTCTCAGAACACATATCAATAGAAAAAATAACAGCCGACAAAACAAACAATATATCAGCCTTTGAGGAAACATGGAACCCTTTCACAAACTATCTAAAGTCCACCCAGAACTCGTACCAAAGCAGTAACCAAAACCACAGCCATGTACAGGATCACATATCAGACCACATCCAACCCATAACAAACATTTTTTAATTTACATCATCCACATTAACGTCATTCTTTCTCTCTACCTCCATATACAGACAAACCAGGATCCCTGCTCCCCTTCATTCCCACCTACACTTCTTTCTCCCCCTTTCTCTCCCCTCCCCTCTTTCTCTCTTCAACCAAGCCCCTCCCCCCCCGCTTTTTTTTTTTTCCTTTTCTTATTTTTTGGATTAGAAAGTAATATTTTTATTGTTATCATTATCATCATGTTATCATTATTATTATCATATTGCTATTTACATTTCTGATCTTTTTCATTGTAATATGACGTTGTTTGTCAATACTCTGTCATTGTTGTTGTTTTTTGTTTGTTTATGTGTTTGAGTTTCCTTTTGTTTATGTGTTGTTGTTTTTCTGTCCACATTGTCTTGTTAACTATCACCAATAAAAGAAAAAAAAAAAAAAAAAGAAAAACAATTGACGTAGTGCCTGCTGAGAAAAAACAACTAAATGTTCATTGTAAATTTTGCTTCCCCACCCTGTAAAGCATGGAACACACCTCCATATAATCCCTGGACGGACCTGTCTGTGGACACGCTACAGCAGTGGTAAACATACGGCCCGTGGGCCAAAACCGGCCTGCCAGAGGTTCTAATTTGTCCCACAGTATAAATTTGGAAAGTGCAAAAATTATACTTAAGTTATTAATAAAGGTCAAAGGTGTCTTATTTCTTTTAGTTCAGGTGCCACATTCAGCGCAATTGCGATCTCAAGTAAAATAATAGGATAATAACCTTTGTAGAATGACTCCAAATTTATTTGTTTATCTATTTTTTTTTGTAAAAAGTCAGTATTTATTTATTGATTGATTGACTGATTGATTAAAATCTTTATTTCGAACATGTAGACAGTGAAATCAAAACAAAAACCAACCAACAAAATATAAGTACTGGTACGTAAAAGGCTGATAAGCAAACAACAGAATAAATAAATAAATAAATAAATAAATAAATAAATAAAATAATAATAATAATAATAATAATAATAATAATAATAATAACTTCCTAAGACTCAGCTATGGGTTTTCTGTCCATATTTGTGGACAAGAGTTTCACAACTTTATTACAAAAGAAAAGAAAAGAAAACTGTCCACCACAAAGGACATTCCAAAAAAAAACATTTTAAAAACTGCATCTGAAAAAACTGTTTCATCATGATGTTTCCAATATAGGCACTTATTTAATAAAAAAACAAAAAAAGCTTGTACTTTGCTGACATTTCCTGGGTCTCAGGAGGATAATAATAATAATAATAATAATAATAATAATAGAAATGAAATGAAATTATACATGCTCGAAAAGGAGTAGGAAGAAGTAAAAACTTCTATACTCCTACCCCCGATCTCTATTCCTTTTGATCACTTTATAGCAGTTATTACTTTTGGTATTGGACCGGTATCACATCATTATCGGCAAAACTAATCCTAAAAAAAATCTGATCAGATCAGAAGCAAAAACAAATCCAGATCAGGACATCATTCATTATTAAATGTAATCTTTTGAAATAGCTAGCAGTGCAAATGTACTACAGGTACCCTTTAAATGATCCTGGATTCTGCACCAGCTAAGTGACTACTAGACTCTGTATCTTCATCCATTCTTTGTACTGACTACTCCTCAGTGGTGAACAAGAACCTACAGCTCATCACATTCATGAAACAGACTAGAGTAATATATAAAAGTTACTCCGTATTCTGTGAAGGAAGTTGTCTCTGCCATTAACCCTTTCATGTATAATAGTCACTACAGTGGACAATTATTCTACAGCTGTCCTCTTGGATATTCATGGGTTTAGTTGTTTTAGTTCCATATCAGCCAACACAGTGGACACTTATGCACCATCTCATCAACTGCAATTCATACCATTACTGTAACTTTGCTGTTCTTGATTGGTTTTTGAGTGGAAATCAATTGTTAATTGTTATTTTTTGCATATTATCTCCATGAAGTGAGTAATAACTAGTGTTAGAATATGTTAAAATGTGAGAAAATATCAGATTAGCTGCATTAAACATGTTTTTATTTCGTTGTTTTCATATCATTTTCTGATATTGGGTTTTAAATACTTGTTTCTTTGCTTCAAAAATATAATGCATAGTGTAGCTGAGTGGACATTTTTGTAAATCAATGAAAAAAAAAACCTCAATTGTATTGTTTTTTAATGCCCAAGGAGGAATAAAAACACTCAAAAAAAAAAAAAAAAAAACTTAACTAAGGTTCTCATAATTCATGCATGAAAGGGTTAAATACAGATTAAAAGGAAAGTATATCATTTGTGCGACCCAAACCATCTTGACTGAATTGGTTGAATATTTTCATTTTTTAACTTTGTGGCATTTGTCATTGAACTTAAGGTTAGTGGTGTGTGCAAAAAGGAACGTAAAGGCAGTTAAATCACCAAGGCAAATAGATTTCAGTATCTAAATTGAGAAATCACTACATTAAATGTGCTGTTCAGTAAGCTAGTTCATTAATTGCATTACATTTAATAATAAAAAAAAGAGCTGCAGAGCCATAGCCTTTTTGAAGTGTCAACATTCCTGCTTACCGACAGTATTGCAGATAATAGACTACTACAGACACACACCAGAGCACACAAACACAGTTCCAAAAATAAATGAAAGTGGAAAAGGTAATTTTGTGGGAAAGATTTGAATTAATGCTTTGTAACATTAATCAGCACAATTTAATTCAGTTTAAATGACAAATGTGGTGTGTTACTTATTTTCAGCAGTTTCCCACAGCATAGTAATGGCATAATAATGCTATCTGGCCTCATAAAATGTAGTTAAATGAGGAAATGCCTTTAAATGCAAATATGTACACAGAGCACAAATAGTCGTAGGAATGCATTTTGTCAAAGGAAAACAAATACGTCAAACAAGCACTAAAAACTAAAGAGAGTTGGGACGGGAATACAGGTATGTGATTATAATATTACAAAAAAATATTACATGCAGGGGTGTCAAACTCATTTTAGTTCAGGGGCCACATTCACCCCAATATGATCTTAAGTGGGTCGGACCAGTAAAATAATATCAGTGAAAAAAGTAAAATTACATTATGATAATATTTACATCTACAACGTTTCCTTAAAAATGTGAAAAACTTGAACTGTCTCAAGAAAAACAAGCGCAGTTTTAACAAGTGTTCAGAGAACGCAAACCTCCGCCAAGCACCCCAAATGGTGTGCATGTGCGGATCGACTATTTCTTTCTTAATTCAACAGTTTCCAGGTTGTTCCATACAGCAGAAAAAGTTGAAGCTTGGTACCAGTCGTGTGTATGTGAAATTATATTCAATTCCAATCAATATTTGTTGAGTTCTAATGAAAAATGTGTGGTAAATGGGATTTTCACTGTTAAATGGAAATGTCCACACAGTCCACATTCCACAGTGGATGTGAACAATTTTGTGCCAGATACAAGATATTGTTCTAAGCTACGGGTGGATCAAATTAGAGGCTAATCGGAGTCGTTTTGAATTTTTTATGAATTTTCGAAAATTGCTCAATGATGAGAGATAGGAAAATTTAAGATGTTGTGACCTTGCTGTGACCTTGAACTTTGGCCTACTTGGCCCAAAATTTAATGGGTTGGTCCCAGGGCCTAGGCCTATCTGTGGGTACAATTTAGTAAAGGTGGTTGTAATAGTTTTCCCGTAAAGTTGCTAACAAACAAACAAACACACAAAGCAAAGTGGTTGCAATACCTCATAGCGAAGGTAACAACATTCTGCTTCAGTTTATCAGTTTATCATTTACACATGTGCGTTACAACTTACATTACAATTACAAATACACAAAACATTTAGTTACAGGTATAATATTGATAAAATTGCATTTACTTCTCTTCAGACATTTCACCTTGTTCTTATTTTTTTCAGATTATTCACATTTTTTTGTAAAAAGACAGTTTGTTAATGTAAACATTTTCATATAATTTAACTTTTTTTTTTTTTTTTACAGTATAACAAAGATAAAATCTGCAGTTGTCATTATTTATAGCTTACTATGGCGGTATTTTTTTGGTCTGACCCAATTGAGATCTAATTGGTTTATATGTGTATGTGTGGAACCTGAAATAAAATTTTTACCATTGTTGGTATGTAATTATTATCATGTAAGTTGACGGTTACCTGTGGTAACGCCACCAGGAATGTACTTTGTTTCTATTTTTTTTTCCACACACATTTTGGTTATGCAATGTAAATACTGTCAAATGAGTTTATTCTAATTTGGTATAGGCCTATTTTGTTCAATTTTGTTCATTGTTCTGGCTTGAAGTCGAAGGACAGGAGTGAGTATTTAAGATGTTATTATGTTCAGTTATTTGATGATGAGAATGGGGGTGGGCTTAAATAAGTTTTTCTTCTTCCCACTCCTTTTTGAGTATAAATGAATGATTTTTTTCTTTTTTTGTGTGTGAATTTGTTTGTATTCTATAAATGCTCGAAATAAACAATGAATGAAATGAAATGAAAAAAAGATTTTTACACTATTGAATAGGGGTGTTAGAAAATATTGGTTCTAGAATATATCACGATATTTCATTCCACAATATTGTATCGATATTAAAAAGTATTGTATCGATATTTTTAGGTATTTATTCAGATGCAGATATGGCAGAGATTCCTTTTGGTTTTTTGGTTTTCTTTATTGTTTATATCTTATTTATAATTATTTAACATTGTTTTATTAAATAATGGTTATTTGAAGCATCTTAACCCTTTCATGCACGAATTATGAGAACCTTAATCAAAATTTTTTTCCTGAGTGTTTTTATTCCTCTTTAGGTGTGAAAATAACAATGCCATTGAAAATTTTCTTCTGAAAAAAAAAAAAAAAAAAAAAAATCTAAATAATTTCAAACATTTTAAAAATACATAGAAAAAATAATAATGGAAAAAAAAAATTCTTATGAGCCTATTTTGCATGAAGCCCATTTTGGCACACTTGTGGAATAATGTCAAAAAAATTTTCATACAGTTTGTTTTTAATTCTTTTACACTTTTTTCTATTTCATCAACTTGAGCCGTAAATAAAAATACCAAATACTCAATAATTGTCACATTTTTTAACCCTTTAAATACCGTGTTTGTAATGTAAACAAACCATTTTTTTAAATGCAAAAAACACAAAAAATATTTTTTTCCAATATACTACATAAAAATTGGATCACATATTATTTGATTTTTTTCATCCTGGCATATGTCAGTGATTAACTCCAACATTGGTTAATTTGCATGATTATTTTTGGCGCTAGGTCAAATGTTCAAAAATACTAGCATCTGTCACCAAGTGTGCCAAAATGGCACACCTATAAATCAAACTGTTAAATATTATATATGGATTTATTTTTCTGCTCTAATTTGATATTATTTTTGTAAATCACGGTCAGCCCTAATCATACAGATCAAATAATCATTCATTCTAGATTTTTTTTAACCTTTTAAACAATCTCTTTTCATCAGGATGTCACAACATTTTTTGATGCAAAAAACACAAAATATGTTTGTTTTTTTCCAAAATATTACATAAAAATTGGATTACATATTATTTGATTTTTGCAGCCTGGCATATGTCAATGATTAACAGCAACATTAACGATGTTAATAAATTAATTTAGACCCTCACCTCTCAAATGAAGCCCAGATATCAGTGAAAGCAGGATTTATGCCTTAATGCTTTCGGATCAAAAACAGTGGTTATAATGGAAGAAATAGTGTGTTTTAGGCACACTTGGCAGACAGATGCTAGTCTTGTAATTTTCTTTTGTTTACAATGAGCACATTTTAGTTGGTGGCCAGAATTTGAAAGATCATGCACAAAAGAACAACTTTTGAATTCTAACCTTATTTAAATTGTGAAAAACAATATGATGTTTTTTAACATGAAGTGCGAAGTGTGCCTAAAAAGCACACCCGGATACTGGAGGGTTAAGAATATATCTTTCATAAGTTCTGTGCAAACTTTTATCGAGGTAAATGGAGAATTAGCATAATTTGAAGTGACAGTGGACCTGCTGACCAAGTGTGTGGCTATGCAAAAATGACTGTGGCTGGGGGGGGTTAATGAGATTTACCTTCCTAAAAAGTAAGTATATCAGTTGAATTCCAAATGTGTTTTATGTAAATGTCTGGTACTGTAGTTGGCCCTACTTTCCTTATCATAGACTTATTTCTCCATAACTTGGGGCCATTTTTGCATTTTTATCAACAGCTCATTGCTTTGAGTTCTTCCAGACAAAATGTGGTTTCTCTTTCATTTACCCTCAAGTATACGTATATATATATATATTTTGACGTACCACCAGTGGAAGAGCTGATGAAAGCACTGACTGCACCCTAAACCAAAACATTTATACAGTATTGCTTCCAGGTTAAAATAGCGAAGGAGTTTTGTTCCTAAACATGTTATGAGACTGGTGTAGGTGAGCTCTAGTTTCATACAGTCACAGAAAAAGAAGATTAGACCAACAAAAGTCATCAAAAACAAGGGTTATGCAATCAAGTACTAACTCCTGTGTGTATCATGTGACTAAAACAGACGGAAAAGAAAACATGGAATGTCTAAAAGCACTGGTTTTGTCAGTACAATGCCATAGATATTGATGGAAGAACTGAAGTGATTTTGGTTTTTATCAAGAAAACATGGAAAATGGATAGATATCAGCTCTGAAATTAAACTACTATGAGCTATTTTTGTTGTTATCATTATATTTGTCCAAACAAATGTACCTTTAGTTGTACCAGGCATTAAAATGAACACGAAATTGAAGAAAACAAGGGTGGTCTAATAATTTTCCCGCGACTGTATTTATGTGTCCTTAACCTCCTGAGACCGAGGAAAATAATTTTTATTTTTTTAACATTAGATAATTGCCTTGATTTGACACAGCATAATGCAATGTTTTTTCAGATTTTATTTTTTAAATGTTTTTTTTTATGGAATGTCTTTTGTAGTGGACAGCGTTTTTATTTATTTGTTTATTACCTCTGCCAGGAGCTATTGTTTATTTTATTTTTATTTTTATTTTTTATTTCGAACACGCAAAGAAAATAAAACAAAACAAAGCAAATTGAGACATAAACAAAATAACATTCAAATGGACAGAATGTATCTTCAAGCACATACAAGTCTGAATTTTGCATGGTTGAAAAGGAGTAGGAAGAATTATAAACTTATTTAATCCAACCCTTCAGTGCTTTTACACCTTTATCGTTAACTTTACACAGCAATCAGCCTATACTATTTCCCTAATTTTAGCATCGTACCACAACAATCCATAATACAGTAAGTGAATTATCCACAACAGTATGTTCGTGTCAGTGCAGTCATACAAACAGACTCAACAAATCAAACATTTTCTTCAATAATTCCAGCAGATTTATCAGGACAATATCATACATAAACAAACAGGCCTCATTGTCATTATTAAATACTGGACCTCTCAAGAATCAATTCTTTATCTTTTCTTAAACTGAATTATATTTGATATTTGTTTTATCTCCACACACAATTTGTTCCACAGTTTTACTCCACAGATGGAGATACAGAAACTTTTTAATGTAGTGCGAACTTTATGAATCTTTAAATTTAATTTTCCCCGTAAATCATAGCCTCCCTCTCTTTCACAAAACATTGTGATCACTTTGCTTTGTGTGTTTGCATGTTTGCGTGCATGTTTGTTTGTTAGCAGGATAACTCAAAAAGTTATGGTTATGGAAGGATTTTCATGAAATTTTCAGGAAACGTTGATACTGGCACAAGGAAGAAACGATTAAATTTTGGTGGTGATCGGAGGTGCAGATCTGTCTTGGTGGAGGTCTACGCTCTCCGAGTGCTTTTCTTGTTTATTTGTTTTGTTTTAAGTAAAGCCGTGAGATTCTTGTCCCCTATAGAGGACAAAAATGCATTGCTGGGTGTCAGGAGGATATACACATTGACAACACCATTAACAGAAATGTGTTTTGCAGCAGAAATGTGTAGCACTTTTTCTTGAGGGCAGCTGTTCAGTTTGCATGTCTTGGTCACGAGACTCAGAATTATCTACATTATTAAAGCCAAGTGGTGTGTGTGTGTGTCTGGGAATTCACACAAAATCCTGATAGAGCTGACTGCTGCAGTTTGTCATACTTCTATATTCTTGGTCAAGGAACAGACTAGCGAAAACGGCAATTTGATAGGACCAATATTTTGGGAGATATTAGTAATTTGGGAATACAATAGCCTTACAATCACATTGCTATGCCCAGAACACTTTGGTTGATTTTGGTTATTATCAAGAAAACCATGGAAAATGACTAGATATCACCTCTGAAATTAAACTCTTACGATCTATTTTTGTTGTTATCATTATATTTGTCCAATCAAATGTACCTTTAGTTGTACCAGGCATTAAAATGAACAAGAAATTGAAGAAAACAAGGGTGGTCTAATAATTTTCCCATGCCTATATATATATGTCGAGGCCCAAAACGGAATCTGGCCCGATTCAGAATCGGGCCGGCCCAGAATGGAATTCTATTCTAGGCCGGCCTAGAATGGAATCCTGCTGCTATAATGTTATTTTTATACCATGTTTAATGCAAATGATCTAAATTATTACAAAAATCAATACATGGAATTTGCAAATATGTGGAAAAAAAAAGAAACAAACAACATTTTAATTGTAAACTATAATACACTTTATTTACAAATAGAACCTAGTGGTACTCCCCACCAATATATGGTACAGTGAAATCGACTGAAATTGACAATAGTTACTCAAGGTATGTAAGACTGAAAATGTAAAATTATGACAAATTATGGAATTATGGATCATTTGTATTAAACATGGTATAAAAATAACATTATAGCAGCAGGATTCCATTCTAGGCCAGCCTAGAATAGAATTCCATTCTGGGCCGGCCCGATTCTGAATCGGGCCAGATTCCGTTTTGGGCCTCGATATATATATATATAATTGACAATAACACCAACAGAAGTGTGTTTTGCAGCAGAAATGTGCAGCACTTTTTCTTGAGGGCAGCTGTTCAGTTTACCTGTCTTGGTCACGAGACTCAGAATTATCTATATTATAAAAGCCAAGTGGTGTGTGTGTGTGTGTCTGGGAATTCACACAAAATCCTGATAGAGCTGACTGCTGCAGTTTGTCATCCTTTTGTATTTTGGTGAAGGAACAGACTAGCGAAAACAGCAATTTGATAGGACCGATAATTTGGGAAATATTAGTAATTTTGGAATACAGTAACCTCACAATCACATTGCTATGGCCAGAACACTTTGGCGGTGACTGCTGGACAAAAGTGGTACAGCTAGGGGTGTAAGAAAATATCTGTGCTATATTGCGATATTTCATTCCACAATACTGTATCGATATTAAAAAGTACTGTATTGATATTTTTAGGTATTTAGTCAAATGCAGATATTGTGGAGGTTCATTTGAGGTTTTTTTTTTTTGTTTTGTTTATTCTTTTATTAAATAATGTTAGTTCCTTTGTTGGGACTGTTTTTCTTTATTGTTTATATGTTATTTATTATTATTTAACACTGTTTTATTAAATAGTGCTTATTTCAATCATCCTAAAAGCACTTTTTACTGTCTGAGAGAAGCAGATGTTAGTTCCTTTGTCAGGATTGCACAAAAATAATGTTCTGATGATAGTTCTGAACTAATAGAATATGAACATTTGAGCAGGATCTTAAACTGTAATGTCTGTAAAACGTAATTTCAGTTTGAACACAGGAACATTTTATAATATAGCATTAGATCCTGTTGTGATCAAATAAACATGTGTTCAGTAGTTTTGTCAGTACAATGCCATAGATATTAATGTAAGAACTGAAGTAATTTTGGTTATTATCAAGAAAACATGGAAAATGGATAGATATCAGCTCTGAAATGAAACTCTTATGAGCTATTTTTGTTGTTATCACTGTTATTTGTCCAAACAAATGTTCCTTTCCTTTCTGAACTATGCTACATATTGGCTTTTTAACATTTTTGCTTACATTTATGGGCATTTTCACATCATATGATACAAAATTCTTTCATATTTCTTGCAATAAATGAGTTCTGAAGATTTTACTTTTGCCAATTTATGATTAAATTTTTTTTTTAATATTACAGGTGAATGAAATGGCTTCGACTAGAAGATCTTGCAAAAATAAGCCTGACGTATTCTGCTACATCTGCGGTGAATACACCATTGGACCTAACAGGAATCAAGTCACAAGTTTCATAAAGTGTGCTTACCAATCTTATTTTGGTATTAATTATTATATTTTGTGAGAAGATCAAATTTTTCAAAATCAAATTAGCAAAAACACCTGTAGCCTGTAATGGAAACGGTCTCCAGGAATAGGACCTGGTACCTGAGTCGAGTTGAGTCGAGCCGGTTCCATGTAGTGGAAACGTGGCATTAGTAACAGGCAGAATATTGTTAAAATTGCACATTTCAGGTTGTTCATCTTTGTTTTTAATGTATTAATTTGCGTTTTATTGTGAAAGAATAGTTTTGTCAATGTAAATATTTTCACAGTGTAATATTATTTTTTTCACTTAAATTTTTTTCACATAATTTTTCACAAAGAAAATTTGTAGTTGTCTAGTTGTCATAACACTGGTCAACAACAAATGTATTGTTTAAGTTTTTTGAGCTGATTTAGGATCATTTTGGTGTGCTGAATCCAAAAATCACATTAATTTTGCTCAATCAGGTCAACTTTCTGAACTATGCTACATATTGGCTTTTTAACATTTTTGCTTACATTTATGGGCATTTTTACATCATATGATACAAAATTCTTTCATATTTCTTGCAATAAATGAGTTCTGAAGATTTTACTTTTGCCAATTTAGGATTAATGTTTTTTTTTTAATATTACAGGTGAATGACATGGCTTCGACTAGAAGATCTTGCAAAAATAAGCCTGACGTATTCTGCTACATCTGCGGTGAATACACCATTGGACCTAACAGGAATCAAGTCACAAGTTTCATAAAGTGTGCTTACCAATCTTATTTTGGTATTAATTATTATATTTTGTGAGAAGATGAAATTTTTCCAAATCAAATTAGCAAAAAAAAACTGACCTGATTGACAAAAACAGATGTCATTTTTTGGATTTAGCGGTGCAAAATGGTCCTAATTCAGTTGAAAAAACCTAGACAACCTGCAAAAAACATTTTTTTGTAACCCAGTGTAATCCATGACAATGTGGGCTGAATAAAAATTCATTCGAGCCAACACTGGCCAGTTACTCTTCTGCTATCTCCGTCTATGTCATATGCAACTGTGTGACTTGCTCATCTACTTTAAATCCCACCAAATTCTCAGACATTCCCTTGTGGCTATACGCTCGAAATTGTTTCAATCCCATGTCTGGTCCTAATTGTTTTTCTCTTTCTTTTTTTTTCTTTTTTTTTTCATCTTTAGAAAGGAGCTTAGTGCTGCAACAGAATAAAACAAATCATGTGTTGTGAATGGCAGCTGCTTTGAATCAAACATTTCCCCATCAATGGGCTGGTGGTGTACAAATGACTGCATTTACGATACTGTTTTCCCACAGAATATTTGAACCAGAACGAGTTACAGAAAAAAAAAAAAAAAGCATCGTGTTGCTGTGAAAACCAAGCTCGTAGCACTGTAAAACGTGACTGTGTGGAAAGTTCAAGTGTTTTTTACGGCTGTGTTTTTAGTACAGTTCGTATTTTTTTAAGTTTGTGGATACTGCAGGAACTGGTACATTTACCTATGGGATGAATAAAGCATCTATCTATCTATCTGTCTGTCTGTCTGTCGGTCGTTCAGTCGTTCGTTCTATCGTTCATTTTATCATTCTATCTATCTATCGTTCTTTCTATCTACCAATCTATCTATCTGTCATTCTATCGTTCTGTCGTTCTGTCTGTCTGTCTATCGTTCTATTGTTCTATCGTTCTATCTATCGTGTTATCATTCTATCTATTGTTCTGTCTATCGTTCTATCTATCTATCTATCTATCTATCTATCTATCTATCTATCTATCTATCTATCTATCTATCTATCTATCTATCTATCTATCTATCTATCTATCTATCTATCTATCTATCTATCTATCTATCTATCTATCTATCTATCTATCTATCTATCTATCTATCTATCTATCTATCTATCTATCTGTCGTCCTATTGTTCTATCTATCGCTCTATCTATCGTTCTATTGTTCTATCATTCTGTCTATCTATTGTTCTGTCTATCTATTGTTCTGTCTATCGTTCTATATGTCGTTCTATCGTTCTATCTGTCATTCTATCGTTCTATCGTTCTGTCTTTGTATTTATCATTCTGTCTTTATATCTATTGTTCTGTCTTTCTATCTATCATTCTGTCTTTCTATCATTCTATCGTTCTGTCTATTGTTGTGTCTTTCTATCTATCATTCTGTCTTTCAGTCTATCATTCTGTCTGTCTGTCTATCTATCATTTACAGTCAGAAGAAGGCTACATCTGTTACTGATGTTTCTGGACTAGTGCAGGATGAAGCAAAAAAACAAACAAAAAAAGTGTATCAGCCATGGAAATGAGAAGACAGATTAAAAACAGCATTATAAGAACTAGATAACACACACTTGCCAAAATTCACATGATGAAGCAACTGAGCAGGCTGAAAGTCAGACTGAACCCATAAAGGTCCAAACAGCCACCACCAGCAGAAGCATCTGCTGATCTAATATGTTTAATACCTGCTGGTCTGTATGGGTGCTTCCATGAAACTAGGTTCATTTTGCTACCTGGCACTTTTCTAACTGTTTAGACCCAATAATAAAAGACAAATTTAGACATACTTCCCCCCAGGATGTACCTAATGATGACCTCAGATAAATGCAAAAAAAAAAAAAAAAAAAGAAAAATGCTCTGAGCCATCCCAAAATTAATGCATTTTTAGTAAAATATTGGGGCCAAAAAAAGGACCAAAATTGGGACAGGAAAAGCTACCTAGGTGCCAGTGCATTTGATCATGAAAACATGGCTGTAAATGGTCTTATATACCACTAGAAATAAAGACACTGTGTTACATGTGTGGATCCAAGTAGTTTTTCATGAATCTCAGTCTCTTTCCAGGTTTTTGTGTGGAACCCATCGTGTCCACTTGCGTTACATGCAGAACCTGCCCATTTAAACACAAATAAATCGTGAGGGATTTTGCAATAGTGGTCATTTTTGTGACACACTCTGCCTTGCATAATTACATTGATTTCCAAAATGTACCTGTGAAAGAACAAAAAGATATCCGAAAAAATAGTAGCGTGTAATTTTTGTGTGCTTTTTATCGTGTTACACACAGAATTTTGTGTAAAATAAATAAATAAATAAAATATTTTTAAAAAATCTAAAAATGTGTTTTATCTGAAAAATAGTGTCTCTTTTTATCTCAGTAAGTATTTATTTTTAAAATAGACCCAAAGTGCTTCCAAACTTGCTTCCTAACATTAGTCTACATCTGGTTTGAATTTTTAGCCCCCATGTCCTGTTTTTAGGGACCAGTTTCATAGAAGCACCCATATGTTCTCACCTAAGTGAGGAAGTTGTACTACAACAACAGATGTTTATGTTGAAGCTGAAGTTTAACAATGCTGATCTAACACTACTTTATACACATTTGCTCTATAGTTTTAACCCATAAAGACCCAAACAGCCACCAGCAACCAAAAGCATCAACTGATATAACAAGTTAAAAAAAATATTGATTTATTAATCCTATCAACACACGTAAATAATTGAGGTAAAATACAGTCTGTCGTCTTTTCATGGTCATCAGATATGACCCATGTGGACATTCAAAGACTCTGTAGTGAACGTGGAAACATCGTCATCTTCGACAACATTAATTCACTATTAAAACTAGTAAAATGGTATATCTAGTGGAAAAAGTCAATTTTCCTTTTTTTCTCCCCATTTTGTCTTTCCTTTTGATTTGATACCTTTTAAATTGCTCTGAACTTTAACAAATATCTACATCAGTAGCTCCAATGTTTTTTAGGCTTGGGACCCCATTTTAACCCTTTCATGCATTAATTGTGAGAACCTTAGTCAAGATTTTTTTTCTTCAGTGTTTTTATTCCTCCTTAGGCAGGAAAAAAACAATGCGATCAAGTTTTTTTTCTCTGTGGAGTTACAAAAATATCCATGCATTTCATTTTTGAAGTAAAGAAACGTGTTTAAAACCCAATATCAGAGAGGGATATGAAAACAATTAAATAAAAACATGTTTAATGCTGCTAATCTGATGTCGTCTCACATTGTAACATATTCTAATGCTATGAATTCCTCACTTCATCGAGATAATGTGCAAAAAAAAAAACCTTCTTGTCTAACAAATAACAATTGATTTACACTCAAACATGTTAGTGCAGATCAGGTTTATCAAGAACAGCAAAGTTATAGTAATGGTATGAATGTCAGGAGATGAGATGATGCGTAAGTGTCCACTGTGTTGGCTGATATGGAACTAAAACAACTAAACCCATGAATATACAAGAGAACAGCTGGAGAAGAACTGTCCACTGGAGTGACCTATGTATGAAAGGGTTAACATCACAAATTTCTGGCGACCCCAGACATTCAAAACAGAGACTTTTTTTTTTTTTTTTTGGCTAAAATTAATTTATTTTTGATCATGTAGTAGTTTGTTATATTATGTTGCAAATAAACGTTAATTTTAGATGACATTTAGTCTATATAATGTATATTATTCTGGACGGAGGCAGAAAAGCCAGGTGTAGATTACTGCACAAAGGGAGAATTTGATTTTCCTTGGTCAGAATATGTACAGTCAGTCCAGCTTGGATTTACAAGGCTGACAAGTAATACTGAACAAACAAGAACTCAAACTATGAATTATGAAAGAGCTGCAGCATCTGAAACTGACCACAATGAACATTTGACAGATAAACAGGACCACACTGCTTCAGTTTCAGACTCACAGTTTGTCATGTCTTTTATGGATTGGGATTGTCTCTGTCAACTCACCGTATAAGCTTTATTATTAATTTATTTTTATTATTTTTTGATCAATTACTAGAAATTCCAGACGACCCCATTTGAATTTCAGCCGACCCCACTAGAGGTCCCGACTCCAAGGTTGAAAAACACTGATCTACACGAGCAGTGAATTAAATATAGGAAAATACCTGACTTTGACTGAAAAATGCAATGGATCACTTGGGAAACACAACAAAATCATGTGAAAGTTGTGACAAAAATAGTTATGGCTCTTTAACCCTTTCATGCACGAATTATGAGAACCTTTATCAAAATTTTCTTCCAGAGTGTTTTTATTCCTCTTTAGGCATGAAAAAAACAATGTGATCGAAAATTTTCTTCTGAAAAATAAAGAAAAAAATAAATAAATTAAATAAAAACATTTAAAAAAAAAAAAAAAAATTGAAAATACATTAAAAAAGTAATAATGACAAAAAAATTCTTATGAACCTATTTTTCATGAAGTTGCAAAAATATCCACTCAGCTGGACACCACACGTTTAATTTATGACACACAGAAACATGTATTTACTGATAAATTGTGTGAAAACTGTGGGGAAGGCTTGTGATTCTGGGGGTTTATCCTCAGGAGAGATCTACATAATCTTACCAATTCATGTCAGAAAAGATATGTAGTGTCTTAAAACTTTAATAAAGATATGTGTTTAAAAAAAAAAAAAAAATCAAAATCCATGAATATACTAGAAGCACTTGGAGAGAGCAGACCTCCGCCAAGGCTGATCAGTGGCACCCCCCTGTGGGCCCCCCCACCCCCGATCACCACCAAAATTTAATCATTTCTTCCTTATCCCATTTCCAACAAACCCTGAAAATTTCATCCAAATCTGTCCATAACTTTTTGAGTTATGTTGCACACTAACGGACAGACAAACAAACAAACCCTAGCAAAAACATAACCTCCTTGGCGGAGGTAACCAGAGAACAGCTGTAGAATAGCTGTCCACTGTAGTGACCACTATGCATGAAAGGGTTAAGGGTTAATGCCAGTTGTAATCTTACCTAGATGAAGGGTGAGGTTGACAGAGTTGGGGTACTGAATCCCATAGAACAGGGACTGACTCTGCCACCACGTAGGGTCTTCATTCCTGTGGAAGTCTGTCAGGAGGCTGGCGTTGTGGCTGCGTTCGGGGTCGGACATGTCACAGATGTGGCACGAGCGGGTTGATCCGGTCTGCATGCAGTACTCCTCAGGTGTGATACCGCACACGTTTGACACCACAACAGTGCGGTTGAATGCAATGTTCTCAAATTTGGGCATGCAACGACTCGGGGTGCCCTCTTCGTCATAGCACGAGTCCATCGCAGCCTGGACAAGGTGGTACTGGAGTAAAAACACAAGTAGAAGAGCAGAAAGAAAGCACATAGCTGAGGGAGATGTATCCATTTGTAGTTATTTTTCCCACACAGATGTTCCTAGACTTTGTAGTGAGGACTGAAGGCTGACATGAGGAACGGAGTCCAACACAAGAAAGGAAGTCTCCAATTAGAGGGCTTTGTTTCTCTCTCGTCTTTGCGTCTGTTAAGTCTCCAACATATGTTCTCCCTCTGAGGACTGGAATGAAGTTTGAGCAGGAACTTTTCCCATTAGAGAGATGGAGGAGGGACAGGGGTGGGTGCTGGAAGGCGGTTCCTGGAAACTTCTCCACCTGCTGGTTGACACAAGTACTACAGAAAACAGACTTTGTGGACTGTGTGATTTGGGGGAAGTGGAAAATGAATCACATTTTCTTTTGTATTGTTCTCGATATGATGACCTGAGAGCCTCTTTGTTTGATGACACGTTTATCTGAAATCTTGATATGACAAGGTTCAAGGTTTGAGTTGCATTTTTGGGACATTAACCCTTTCGTGTACAGGGTGGGGAAGCTAAATGTACAATATTTTGAGGCAGGGATTGAAAGACAGTGTATGACCAATTAATTTATTGAAAGTCATGAGAATTTATTTGCCACAAGAAAATTGACATAATAGAAAATGTTTTTATTCTATGTGTCCTCCTTCTTTCTCAATAACTGCCTTCACACGCTTCCTGAAACTTGCGCAAGTGTTCCTCAAATATTCGGGTGACAACTTCTCCCATTCTTCTTTAATAGTATCTTTAAGAAAGTCGACATTGCTGTGTGATGTTCTATTGGTAGCATGTTCTAAAATGCCCCAAATAGCAGAATCCAGAGGGTTTAGATCTGGGCTAGAAGGCGGCCATAAACATGATTCCCAAAAATTGCTAAAGTTGGATTTGTTGCTGTTGTCAACAAGTGTTTCGGTGTTCTTGTGTAAGATTTTAACTTCAAATCATATTTTACTGCATTTCTAACGGTCTTGTTGGCTACCTCAAGTTCAATTGCCATTTTTCTCATGGATTTGGTTGGATCCTTTAGGATTTTGGATTTGAGAGCTTTAATAAAAGCTTTGGTAGGTTTTTTGTTGCTTCCTCCACTTCCAGACTTTTTCGTAATAGTTTTGCTCATAGTCATTCTCTTCTTTCCATTATAAACAGTCTTTATGGACACTCCAACTATTTTTGAAATCTCCTTTGGTGTGACGAGTGCATTCAGCAAATCACACACTCTTTGACGTTTGCTTTCCTGATTACTCATATGGGCAAAAGTTTCTGAAAAGGTATGGATAATAGTGTTAGGTATGATTATGACATCAATGTATGTTTGGTTTCAAAACAATTGACGTAGTGCCTGCTGAGAAAAAACAACTAAATGTTCATTGTAAATTTTGCTTCCCCACCCTGTATAGTAGTCACTACAGTGGACAGTTGTTCTCCAGCTGTTCTCTTGTATATTCATGGGTTTTGTTGTTTTAGTTCCATATCAGCCAACACAAAGGACGCTCATGCATCATCCCATAAATGGCAATTCGGTCCATTATTGTAACTTCGCTGTTCTTCATAAACCTAATCTGCAGTGACATGTTAAGTTGTAAAGCAATTGTTAATTGTTATTAGACTGTAATTAACAGTTGTTGTTTGTTTGTTTTTTTTCCACAAAAAGTTGTGTTTTTTTGCATATTATCTCCATGAAGTGAATAATAAATAGTATTAGAGTATGTTAAAATGTGAGAAAACAGCAGATTAGCAGCATTAAAAAGGTTTTTATTTCATAGTTTCAACAAGATATATCAGTAAATCTATGTTTCTTTGCTTCCAAAATTAAACGCATGGTGTCAAGCTGACATTTTTTTTTAACTCCATGAAAAAAAGGTTCATAAGAAAATTTTCTGTCACATTGTTTTTTTCATGGCTAAGGAGGAATAAAAACACTTAGGAAATAAATGTTGATTAAGGTTCTCATAATTCGTGCATGAAAGGTTTAAACAAACACATCTGCTGCTTTTTCCAGGCTTTACAAACAAATAATGCTAATTTAAATACATTTGAACTAAACAACCATTTCATGTTGTCATCATCAGTGCTCCAGAACATATGACAAGGTTGAAACTTTGAGTATCATTATTGTGACATTATTGTGAAAAAAATATTGTGGAATAAATGTGTACCTTTCATGCAGTGTCTTATGTTGTCATTACTCACTTCATGGAAATAATATGCAAAAAAAAAACCCAAAACTTTTTTGTTAAAAAAAAAAAAAAAAGTTAATTGCAGTTTAGTAACAATAACAAGCTATTTATTTATTTAGTTTAGTTTATTTTGAATATGCAACAAGACAAAGTAATCTTACTTAGTCCTTAGAAAAAAAAAAACAGGTAGTAAGAGGTCATGGAAGAAAACAAAAAACGAAAACAAAACTTATACATATACATGACTTCATTTGCACATTTTAAAAGGAGTGGAGGAAGTATAATTTATTTAATCCCACCCCTTCAACACTCAAACATGTTACTGCAAATCAGGTTTATCAAGAACAGCAAAGTTACACTAATGGTATGAATGTCACTGTATGGGATGATGTTTAAGTGTCCACTGTGTTGACTGATATGGAACTAAAACAATAAAATCCATGAATATACAAGAGAACAACTGGAGAAGAACTGTCCACTGTAATGACCAGTATGCATGAAAGGGTTAAATAGGTCAGTATTTTGTTTTGTTCATATCTATTGCGCCTATTGTCTGGTATTTGATTTCTGGTTTGTATTTTTGGTGTCTTACAAGCCCATGTAAGGGCTGGGCATGTTTTTTTATGCAAGACACAAAAATAAAAACATTCATTCATTCATTCACTACCGTCAGCTGAAGATAGGAAGTACACTGAGGAAAGATGATCTCTTACGATAGGGAAAACTTTATATTATATGTTTAAAACAAAGCTGCAGAAAGGTTGTTACACCTTTGGGTATTCAGGTGGTGAATACAAAAGCACCTGCATTCACCACTTAAGGGAAACCACAATATCATCGATATGGTGATAAATGTACTTGGCAGTTGGCCCCCGCAGCAGGACGTTCTTGTAATGCTGACTGTAGTGGTTCACAATGGAGGACCGGAGGTGCTAAAAGTGTCTAGAATATTTCAGCAGGCGTGGGTCATCTCCATAAAGGGAGGGATGTGTCGCTCAAGGGAGTTCTGTGACCTAAAGGGACGATTTGTTTATAAAAATAGGGGTGCGAAAGAACAGCAGTGCATTTTCAGCAAGATGTGCTCAAGGCCCAGCCATCACGAGAAAAGAAAAGTGCGATGCATACCTCTATAATTCATGTGTACAGGCAGCTTAAGGTCATGTATAATCCATCTATCAGTGAAGGTGAACACTTGGCAATGACCTGAGAAGAAGGGAAAGAATGACAAGTCGATGCAAATCACTGCAATAATTAATATAAATGGACTAATATGAGTTTGTTTTTGGGTTTTGTTTTTATCAACAGAAGGTTTTACAGGATATTTATGGTGTTTAACAAGTGTTAACTGTTTGTTACAGTGAGATATGGTACATTTCACAGAAGGAACACACACACAAAAGGACAAACTTACAGATACACCACACAGGGATGGTTTTTAAACATCAGAAGAAAAAAAGAAGAAACTACAAAAGCACTCAGAAAGCTCAGACCTCCGCCAAGACAGATCAGTCACCCCCCATCACCACCAAAATTTCATCATTTGTTCCTTGTGCCGGTATCAACATTTCCTGAAAATTTCATCCAAATCCATCCAAAATTTTTTGACTTATCTTGCTAACAGACAGACAAATTAAAAAAAAAAAAAAATGCTGTTGTCTGTCACTGTTTGTAAAGTCTGTGCATTTTCTCCAACGCCTTTTTCCCACCTCCTCCTGGAGCCACAGGGTTAAAGTCATGCGTTCCATCAATCTAATGTTTTCTACAATAGAAGTAAATTTCACATTACTTTTAAGCAAACTAAAAGAACAATATATATGACTGGACAAATTGACTTTTTTATGTAACAGAGTTAGGTACATTTTGAAATGTTTTGTAACTTGCATCCATGTGTTACCTAAACATGAACTTTTAACTGTTAAACTTTTTTGTACAAATAACATTAAATATTCTACTAGTCAAAAGTTTGGACTCACCTGGTTTGTCTTTATTTTCATGACTATTTCCATTGTAGATTCTCACTGAAGGCATCAAAACTATGAATGAACACATATGGAATATGTAATTAAAAAAGTGTGACATAACTCAAAGCATGTTTTATATTTTAGATTCTTCAAAATAGCCACATTTTGCTTTTATTACTGCTTTTACAGATTTTTGGCATTCTCTGGATGAGCTTCATGAGGTAGTCACCTGACATGTTTTCCAACAGTCTTGAAGGAGTTCCCAGTGATGCTGAGCACTAGTTGGACCTCTGTGGTCCATCTCATGTCATTTAAATGAGAAGGAGAGAACAAATGTTTGACTGGTAGTGTATTTCTTTTTTTTCTTTTTTTTTTTAAGTGCTAACAATAAATGCAACATTGTAACATGGGGGAGTGGGGTTCTCTGTAAGTACCACGACTAAGGATGGGAATTGAGAACTGGTTCTTTTTGAGAACTGGTTCCCAGTAGCGCGATTCCTTGGAATCGTTTGCCTGCCTGCTTAACGATTCTGCTTATCGATTCCGCCTTCATTGTGCATGCACGATGACGTCATGTGTACGCTGCATTGTTTTGATCAGAACATAGCCAACATGGCGTTGACGCAGAAATGGTCTAAACAGACGACACCAGGTCCACTGGAACACTGACAAAGCTTCCATTTCTTCAAAAGGGTGGAATCCCTCCAATATGTTCAAACATTTGTCCACAGCATGTGAATCATTTACAGGAATGTCACATATTTGATTCGCTACTTAGCGACGCTTGTGAATCTAGTGGCAGAGTGAACACCAGGCCGTCATCCGAGCCTGGTTCCGGTTCCAGTGCGGGCAACAAACATCGTACCCCCTCAAATACAAGTTTCTGAGGGTAGGGGAAAGGAAATGAGGTGCACAACAATGGGAGGCGGCCAGAGTAGAACCGGTTTCACGTAGTGGAAATGTGGCAATAGAGGAATTAGTGAAGCGTCTTTAGTTTCACTGTACGTGCCCCCCCCCCAAAAACCAGGCCTGGCATCATCTGTTATTATTATTTGTACGTATTGTATATGTTATATTTTCTGTGCAGATGGAAATATAAAAGACAGTTCATGCAAACACACCTGTTTGTACTCTTTTATTCCTTCACCCAATGAGAATTGATAAGAGAATCAATAAGGAATTGGATCTATAAGCAAAATCGATAATGGAATCGGAATCGTTAAATTCTTATTGATTCCCATCGCTAACCATGACGTACCTCACCTGCCTCCTACCTGTAAGTCTGGGTAGCTCACAGTCTGTTCGGCTTCTGCCTTGTGCCCGCGAGATAGCTTTTCACTTAAGGCGGCCTTACACTGTGCGAGTTTAGAGACGATTTCTCACTCGTGCGACTATTTCTGGGATTGGGCCCGATGTGCCTCCAATCGTGTGTCGTGCTCCGTGCAGTGTACATGGGGTAAAGAGAAGCGATTAGCACCTCACGACCACCTCACGACCAGCAATCGTGTGTTCGCAAGGAAAACGGAGCTGTTTGAAATCCTGCTCGCTCCTCGTGAGTGTATCGCACTGTCAAAGCAGTGCCACGAGCCGATGTGCCTCAAATTCTCACACTGTGCATGTGCAAACAAAGATGGGTACAGTAGCGTACAAGCTAACAGTAGCTGGCTATTGTCCTAGTGCAGTTTAGCTGTTGCAGCTTACCTCTAGTTCTCTTTGCTGTAGGATGACAGCCCATACTGTCCACGTCTGGACAACCAATGCCTGCACCAAACACATCGTTGTCTTTTCTTCTTTTTTGATTCCTCACAGATAATGGCACATATTACCAAAGCAGCTCTTTGGTTTCTGTTTAGTACTACCATTTTGTGGCTCATGCCAATGCACAATCGTCTATGCACTTTTACGGATTCCTTGGTATTTTAACGTTGTATTTCCGGATACAATACTCAAACGTGTCGTGCGTCCTGTGGTGTATGGTCCTACAGTGTGAGCAGTCAGGTTGCATACGAGCGTCGGTCCGTGCAGTGTGAGAACAGGAATCGTGAGCCTGACTGTACGACTGATTCGCACAGTTTGAGATGGAGCTGCGTGCAACGATCGAAATAATCGCACAGTGTATGGCCGCCTTTAAACAAGAAATATGTTCACGATATCGCCTCCTGAGATCTCGTCACACCCCTGTGCCTTACATTAGTACCATTACTTCATGGTACCTAACAAAGCAGGTACACTCCCTGTTCATGCAGAGGTGGACCTTACAGACCCTGGAGACCACATTGGACCTATTATTGCTTCACTGTCCTCACTGTAATTGTTGCTGTCACTGTCTTGAAATGACCAAAAATACACTTGCCCGATAAAGGGTTAACTAAGTAATATTTACTATAAATTTCTATTAAACAGTGCATGCCAGTGGAAAATAGCCTGTGAACTACCCACTTGTACAGTCATTCTTATGGCCACAAAAAGACTGATTATAAAGTCCAGAATGTTAAGTGCAGTGCAAATACATTTTCATTCAGGGCTCAACTTGTTCTCACTCAAAGACGTACGTAGGTTGCCTATTAGTGGGCAGTGGGTGAATCTAAAGGCCCTTGAATGTCTTTAGTGTCTGCTGATGCACCCTTGTGTGCCAATGCGAGCCTCTAGAATTACCTTAGTGCTGCATTGCAGTTAACATTCAAGCCATGAGTCACATTGTTAATGATTGGCTTTGTCATTCTAATGTGTACTTTTCCTTAGTCGCTAGTGAAACTGACCATTTATTTTTAAAGCCCTATTTCCTTTACAGCCAGTTGCCTATTATACTGTGATCTAACCAGGAATAAAAGTATATCCTGATACAGTGGATAGAAAGTGTTTGTTATAAGGAATAAGTGATTATATGCTGTTGCTCAGTCTCTTGGATGTGCATATTTCAATATTGTTCATATTTACAGCAAACTGTTATTTGGTTTCCTGGTGTTTGTTTCAAGTGTAGTGGAAAATAAGATGAGACATCCTGTAATTCTCACTGACTCATCTCTATATTTGTTTAATTTTCAAGCAAAAAAAGCACTGGAAGAAGAATTAGAACAGTGTTTTTCAACCATGGGGTCGCCTGGAATTCAAATGGGATCACCTGAAATTTCTAGTAATTGATAAAAAAATAAAATAAATAAAATAAAATAAAATTTAAAATAAATTAATGAATTAATAATAATAATAATAATAATAATAATAATAATAATAATAATAATAATAATAACAACTTACTAATAAAACATATATGGTAAGTTGAGAGAGACAATAATACTCCGATCATTATCCGATTTCTGGATTTATCAGATTATTCAAGTGACATTTTATTCTGCGGATATTTTGCTGTATTTTTGTTGTTGCATGCTTTCTCTTCGGCACTGTCTGGGGCAGTACTTCGATGTCGTTGGACTGTGGACAAAGTTGATGCAATGACGGTAAAGATGTATCTTTATCATATAAAAAGCAGTAATCTCATTACAAGAAATCGAATTAACACATCTAGATTTCTCCCCAACACTTTGATGTCTTTGCACATGTACACCTGTTAATCTGACTTATTTCATCCTTTAATATCTGCGCATGTGTAAAAATATTTCAATTTCCTACAAAATGGAACTGGCAGTCAAACATGAGCAGAAATAAACAATAACAGGAAGTTCAAGTCTAACGCAGTGTTTTTCAACCTTGAGGTCACCTGAAATTTCTAGTAATTGCTAAAAATGTTTTTAAAAAATTGCTAATAAAAAATATATGGTGAGTTGAGAGAGACAATCCTAATCCATAAAAGACATGACAAACTGTGAGTCTGAAACTGAAACTATGGTTCTGTTTATCTGTCAAATGTTCATTGTGGTCAGTTTCAGATGCTGCAGTGCTTTCATAATTCATAGTTTGAGTTCTTGTTTGTTCAGTATTAATTGTCAGCCTTGTAAATCCAAGCTGGACTGACTGTACATATCCTGACCAAGGAAAATCAAATTCTCCCTTTGTGCAGTAATCTACACCTGGCTTTACTGCCTCCGTCCATAATAATATACATTATATTGACTAAATATCATCTACAATTAATGTTTATTTGCAACATAGTATAGCAAACCATGACATGATCAAAAACAAATTCATTTTAGCTAAAAAAAAAAAAAAAGTCTCTGTTTTGAATGTCTGGGGTCGGCAGAAATTAGTGATGTTAAAATGGGGTCATGAGCCAAAAAAGGGTGGAAACCACTGTATTAGAATATAATAAACTAACGCTCTGTGTCAATATGTTGTGATTAAAAGCCTAAATATAGCCTTGCAAAACAATGAAAGGAACCAATCTTATGCCTGGCAGCATGAAAAAAAAAGAGAGACAGGTAGTGTGGACAGACGTATTTAGATGCAGTACATTTATGATCCTGGTGGGATTTACTGCAAAGTCTTTCCCATATCTCCTTGTGATTGCCTTGATTTATTGGGGCTCTGTCAGTACTCAGGCAGGGACATTGTAAAAGGAACCGCATCAATTTGCGGCGGAATCAGTGGCTGGCTTTGTGTAAGAGTAGGCCGGGCTTAAATGTCGTTTGGCTGAATGTGGATGAGACTAAAACCATAAACAGACTTTTATTAACCGAAGGGATTCCTTAATACACAACACATATTTTTGCACTCTTATTATGTATATTTCTTTAATTATCATATTGATAATATATTGTCTTGTACATATTTTACAAATTGCTGTTTTATTTTTGTGTCTTAATAGAGTGTTTTACTCTGTATATTTGGTGTATATTCAGAGGTATATATATTTATATGTTTGTATATTTAGAGCTTTATATTTCTACAGTCGTGGAAAAAATTATTAGACCATCAAAAACAATGGTTAGGCAAACAAGTACTAACCCCTGTGTGTATCATGTGACTAAAACGGATAGAAAAGAAAACATGGAATTCCTAAAAGCACTGTTTTTGTCAGTACAATGCCATAGATATTGATGGAAGAACTGAAGTGATTTTGGTTATTATCAAGAAAACATGGAAAATAGTTAGATATCAGCTCTGAAATTAAATTCTAATGAGCTATTTTTGTTGTTATCATTATATTTGTCCAAACAAATGTATCTTTAGTTGTACCAGGCATTAAAATGAACAAGAAATTGAAGAAAACAAGGGTGGTCTAGATATTTTCCGCGACTGTATATATGTATCTTTAACCTCCTTAGACCCAGGAAAGTTTTTTTTTTTTTTTTTAACATTAAAGAATTGCCTTGATTGGACACAGCATAATGCAATGTTTTTTGTTTCTTTTTTTTTTTTTTATGGAATGTCTTTTGCAGTGGACAGTGTTTTGTTACCTCCGCCAAGGAGGTTATGTTTTTGCCAGGGTTTGTTTGTTTGTTTGTCTGTCCGTTAGTGTGCAACATAACTCAAAAAGTTATGGACAGATTTGGATGAAATTTTCAGGGTTTGTTGGAAATGGGATGAGGAAGAAATGATTAAATTTTGGTGGTGATCGGGGGTGGGGGGGCCCACTGATCAGCCTTGGTGGAGGTCTGCGCTCTCCGAGTGCTTCTAGTTTTGTTTTGTTTTTCTTTTTTTAAAAATTATTTTGTTTTAAGTAAAGCTGTGAGATTCTTGTCCCCTATAGAGGACAAAAATGCATTTCTGGGTGTCAGGAGGATATACATATTGACGACAACACCAACAGAAGTGTGTTTTGCTGCAGAAATTCGCAGCATTTTTTCTTGTGGGCAGCTGTTCAGTTTACCTGTCTTGGTCATGAGACTCAGAATTATCTATATTATAAGTGGTCTCTGTGTGTGTGTGTGTGTGTGTGTGTGTGTGTGTGTTCGGGAATTCACACAAAATCCTGATAGAGCTGACTGCTGCAGTTGGTCATACTTCTGTATTTTTGGTCAAGGAACAGACTAGTGAAAACAGTAAGTTAATAGGACCAATATTTTGGGAGATATTAGTAATTTTGGAATACAATAGCCTTACAATCACGTTGCTATGGCCAGAACTGTTTGGCATTGACTGCTGGACAAAAGCGTTACAGTTAGGGGTGTAAGAAAATATCGGTTTCATTTCACAATACTGTATCAATTTTAAAAAGTACTGTATCGATATTTTCGGTACTAATTCAAATGCAACTAGAAGCACTCGGAGAGCGCAGACCTCCGCCAAGGCTGATCAGTGCCCCCCCTGTGGGCCCCCCCACCCCCGATTACCACCTAAATTTAATCATTTCTTCCTTATCCCATTTCCAACAAACCCTGAAAATTTCATCCAAATCTGTCCATAACTTTTTGAGTTATGTTGCACACTAACGGACAGACAAACAGACAAACAAACAAACAAACCCTGGCAAAAACATAACCTCCTTGGCGGAGGTAAATATTATGGAGGTTCAGTTTTGTGTTTTTGTTTTTATTTTTTGTTTATATTTTATTTATTATTATTTAACACTCTTTTATTAAATAATGTTAGTTCATTTGCTGGGATTGCACAAAAATAAAGTTATGATGTTAGTTCTGAACTAATAGAATATGAACATTTGAACAGGATCTTAAACTGTAATGTCTGTAAAACATAATTTAAGTTTGAACACAGGAACATTTTGTGATGTAACATTAGATGCTGTTGTGGTCAAGTAAAAATGTGTTTAGTATTTGTGCATATTTCTGGTGTAATTCAATTCTTCAAGGAAATTATCATTTTAAAAAAGAAACAAAAAAAAAATTGCTTTTTTAACAGTATCATGATATATCGTGATATATTATATTGTGATCACAGTATTGTGATTTGTATTTTATCACCAGATTGTTGCCAATACACACCCCTAGGTACTGCATGCATGAATAGACAGCAGCATAAAAACTACCACATCTAGTTACTATTATTATTATTATTATTATTATTATTTTACCTGTGACTCATTTAGAAAGATGAAGGAAAATCCGACCACAGAACTTGTAGCTTGGACTTCCAAACGGTGGTCAGTGTTTAAACTGGATGAATGAGCTCAGCATGAGGCCGGCCCAAACTAGAAGGCAACGTCTGCCAGGCACCCGAAGGAATATTATTGCTTGGGACCCCCCGCTGTTTTGTAACCATTTAGACAACTCAACCACATGCACTCCTTTAAGGAATGAAGACAGACCACACACATAGAAGACGGGACATGTCAGAATCACTGTGGACTTCATATGGGCTGGTTCACTCCAGCTGCTGCAGGCCATGAATACAGACATCTAGTATACAAAGAGTTGCACTTTTCTGACTTGATGTCACAATTGAAAAGAATTTGGAGAATTTGCCTTTTCACCCTTTTCCAACTTTTCAGTATGTGTCACTTTCTTTGTTGAAGCGTAGTCGTTCCAGTTTTCTGTTTTCACAGTATGTGTTTAACCAAAAATCCACCTGTGACAAATATCTGCTGATTACAACTACTGATCTAAAATGTTTAACCCTTTCATGCACGTTGGTCACTACAGTGGACAGCCATTCAAAACTGTTCTCTTGTATATTCATGGATTTTACTGTTTCAGTTCCGTTTCAGCCAACACAGTGGACACTTATGCATCATCCCATACACTGCAATTCATACCATTACTGTAACTATGCTGTTCTTGATAAACCTGATCTGCAGTAACATGTTTCAGTGTAAATCAATTGCTAATTGTTATCAGACTGTAATTAACCATTTTCTTAAACTATTATTAGTGCTGCTCGATTATAGGAAAAAAAAAATCACGATTATTTTAGCAATAATTGAAATCACGATTATTAAAAACGATTATTTTTTAACCTTAAAGTTGTTTATTTTTTTCTTGCAAAGCAATGTAAAATATACTCTTTAAACATAAATAAAGCTTTTAACCACTAAAACAAAGTATGTTCACTTTTGTATGAAACAAAAAAATCTTTGAATGCAAATAAGTGTACTGTAAATTCAAGTATGTTTCCTTTTGTAAATAAATAGTGCACTGGAATTAAACTGCTATAGACTTGCCATAGAACTGTAGCAATTAAAGAAAAAAAAAAAAAAAAAACTCACGTAAAGTGCAAATTATAAATTCAAGTATGTTCAGTGTAGTATGAAACAGTAAATTCAGTGGCGTGCTGTGAGGTTTCAGTTCAGGCCTTCTGTTTACATCAGCCATCTAGAATACGTACGTTAGGGTTATACGGGTTAGGGTTAGGTTAATACGGGAGTTGCAGTGTAAAGAGATTTGGAGACTGAAGACTGCATTGCGGACGAAGTTGTTTTTATGTGTTTTAGTTTTTCATAAGATTATGATAACGGTGGCGGTGGTTAAACTTTAAATGGTTAAAAAGGTTTGTTGTGTTAGCGGTCGGTGCGGACACAACTACGAAACACTTTTTGCACGTGATGTGTTTTTGCTCTTCGTCTTCTTCATCAAACCCAAAGTCATTCCATACAATTGAATTTGACTTGCCTTTTTTGTTTACCAAGCACTTCTGCTGTGATTGTCCTGCCATTTTTCCAGACCGCTAGGTACAACTTTCCTCTTGGGGTGGACCTGCCGGCTAGCAGGCAGCTGTAGCTTAGAGGGGGGCGGGGCAGAGCAGCTCATGGGAGCTTGCGTGCGCGTGAATTAAAACAACTCAAAATTAATAATCGTTTTTTCTCGATTACATAATTTTTGTAATTGTTGCGTGTAATAATCGAAATCGTAATTGAATTTCGATTAATTGCACAGCCCTAACTATTATTATTATTATTATTGCATATTATCTCCATGAAGTGAGTAATAACTAGTATTAATCCTGTAAAGCCTGAACCATTAAATCATTGACAGAAAATTCCAGTTCTTTGAAACTGGAGCCTTTATTGGTCCTTCTGAACAATCCCAAAAATGTTTTTTTTTTTTTTTTTCAAATATCAGTTTCCATGTATGAGTTTCAATTTTGTATCATGTTTGATCCATCAGGTCTCAATGCTCAAATATTATTATTTTTGAACAAACAAAAACATAATAGAACACAAACATGTCTAACAAATTGGTAATTCCTTTTAAAATTGTCAAAGTTCTTCCTTCTTCCTCATTAATAACAATCTTGTAGTGTCACTGGAAAGGCCTCTGGTGAACGAATTCCTCCCCCCTGGTGGATTATCTGTGTATTGCATGTATCTAATTGTATACATCAGGTTTTTTAAGAAAAAAAAATAGCACACTGCTCATGTAGAGGGCTTCAAAACTCATGTATCAAATATGATATGTTTGCCGTTACAGGGTTAGAGTATGTTAAAATGTGAGAAAACATCAGATTAGCTGCATAAAAAATGTTTTCATTTCATAGTTTTCACACAGTATATCACTTTCTGAGGATAGGTTTTAACCCTTTCATGCATTAATTATGAGAACCTTAGTCAAGATTTTTTTTTTCTGGAGTGTTTTTATACCTCCTTAGGCATAAAAAAAAAAATTGCGATTCAGTTTTTTTTTTCATGGAGTTACAAAAATGTCCATGCATTTAATTTTTTAAGTAAAGAAATATATATTTAAAACCCAATATCAGAAAGTAAAATGAAAACAATGAAATAAAAACATTTTTAAAGCTGCTAATTTGATGTTTTCTCACATTTTACCATACTCAAATGCTAATTATTACCTCATATAATATGCAAAAAACAACTCTTTTCGTCTGACAAATAACAACTGATTTACACTTAAACATGTTAGTGCAGATCAGGTTTATCAAGAACAGCAAAGTTGTAGTAATGGTATGAATTGCAGTGTATTATGGGATGTTGCATAAGTGTCCACTGTGTTGGCTCATATGGAACTAAAACAACAAAACCTATGAATATAGAAGAGAACAGCTGGAGAAGAACTGTCCACTGTAGTGACCACAGTGCATGAAAGGGTTAAATACATGTTTCTTTTCTTCAAAACTTAAACACATTGTGTCCAGCTGAGTGGACATTTTTGTAACTCTGTAAAAAAATAGGTTCATTTTTAAAAATTCAATCACATTGTTTTTTTCATGCCTAAAGAGGAATGAAAACACTCAGGAAAAAAAAATCTTGACAAAGATTCTGATAATTCATGCATGAAAGGGTTAATACAGTGTTTTTCAACCTTGGGGTCGGGACCCCACATGAGGTCTCATGGAATTCAAATGGGGTCGCCTGAAATTTCTAGTAATTGATAAAAATTCTTAAAATTACTAATAAAGAATATATGGTGAGTTGAGAGAGACAATCACAATATATAAAGACATGACAAACTGTGAAGCTGAAACTGAAGCACTGTGGTTCTGTTTATCTGTTAAATGTTCATTGTGGTCAGTTTCAGATGCTGCAGCTCTTTCATAATTCATAGTTTGAGTTCTTGTTTGTTCGGGGTCGGGACCTCATGTGGGGTCACCTGGAATTCAAATGGGGTCACCTGGAATTTCTAGTAATAGATAAAAATAAAAAACTTGCTAATAAAAAATGTATGGTGAGTTGAGAGAAATGATCACAATCTATAAAAGACAAACTGAAGCTGAAACTGAAGCACTGTGGTTCTGTTTATCTGTCAAATGTTCATTGTGGTCAGTTTCAGATGCTGCAGCTCTTTCATAATTCATAGTTTGACTTCTTGTTTGTCCAGTATTAATTGTCAGCCTTGTAAATCCAAGCTGGACTGACTGTACACAGGGTAGTGTGCAATACAGGGTAATGGTGGCATGGAATACATTGCCACAACTTTTAATTTCAGAAATTCAAGCGGTTAGTTTTTCTAAAAGGTTGAGAATTTACCCAAGAATAACTGTCTGAGCTACTGCACATCCTATAATGATATCATCTAGACGGTTTGTTTTTTTGTCTGTTGTGGAGCTGTTTTTATTTTTTTCTTTTGTTTTTATTTTTTGTATCTGATTTTTCGTTTATTTATTCTTTTTTTCTGTTGTTGTTGGTATTATTATTGTAATTGTTTTGTGTTGTGTGCTGTTGTTGATTTTTGTTTTTTGTGTTGTGTTGAGTGTATGTACATCCTGTTTGTTGAGTGAGTTGTGGGAAATTGTGGTGCTTTGTTTTTGTGTTGTTGACCCCAGGAAGAGTAGCTGCTGTGGAATGCAGCAGCTAATGGGCATCAAACTAATAAACTAAACTAACTAAACGGTACATATCCTGACCAAGGAAAATAAAATTCTCCCTTTGTGCAGTAATCTACACCTGGCTTTTCTGCCTCCATCCATAATAATATGCATTACATAGACTAAATGTCGTCTAAAATTAACATTTATTTGCAACATAGTATAGTAAACTATTACATGATCAAAAACAAATTCATTTTAGCAAAAAAAAAAAAAAAAAAAGGCTCTGTTTTGAATCTCTGGGGTTGCCAGAAATTTGTGATGTTAAAATGGAGTCACGAGCCAAAAAAGGTTGGAACCACTGATCTAATGTCACAACGGACATGCGTACTCCCAAAGAAACCCTATAATGGACTAAGACAGGGGTCTCAAACATGCAGCCCAGGGGCCAAATGCGGCCCACCAAAGGTCCCAATGTGGCCCGTGGGATGAATTTGCAAAGTGCAAAAATTCCACATTCAAGGCTGTGGAACTCCTTTTAGTTCAGGTTCCACATACAGACCAATATGATCTACAGTCAAATAATAACAGCAGAATAACCTACAAAAAATAATGACTCCAGATTTTCTTGCTTTGATGTGAGAAAAATAATATTACATTATGCCTATAAATAATATAAACTTAAAATGTTTGTCTTTGTTTTAAAAAAATAACATTAAATTATGAAAATATTTACATTTACAAACTATCCTGTAACAATAAAATGTGAATAACCTGAACAAATATGAACAACCTGAAATGTCTAAAGAAAAGGAGGTGCAATTTTAACTATTTCCTCCCTGTTACTAAGTGTTTAGTGTCTTTTTAGATCTGATCGATAATGCACATGTAGAAATGATAAGTTGAGGCAAAATACTGTTAAAATTGCACTAAATTTTCTCAATTTTTTTTTTTTTTAATTTCAGTTTTTTCTTTTTTCCTTTTTTTGATAGTTTACAAAAATAAGTATTTTTATAAAAAAAATTTTTGCACTAAAAAAAGACAAAAATTTGCAGTTGTCATTATTTATAGGTTATTATGCTATTATTTTACTGCTCCGGCCCACTGGAGATCAAATCAGGCTGAATGTGGCCCCTGAAAGAAAATGAGTCTGAGACCCCTGGACTAAGACGTCTAACAGGGTTTACTGATTATCATATTTCTGAAGTGCATGTTAGAGCCTGACCGATTAATCGACCGGCCGATTAATCGGGCTGATTATATCGTATCACCAATTAATCAACATCGGCCAGTGTGTAGCCGATATATGAACTTTTTGCTGCGCAGAGATTCTGTCGCTCGCTGCTCGTGTGTGTTTTTGTGTGTGTGTGTGTGTGCTACCCGGAGAATAAGAGGAACTTTAAAGTGAGTTAGTTTCACTTTCACTCCTGCTCGGATAATGACGCTATCACCCCCCACACATAATCATGGAGCTCCACCCCCTGCTCGCATGCTCTGACAAGGATGGACTGCTTATCCCCCCCCCCGGCAAAAATCATGGACGCCCCCCCTCGTCTTATGAAGTATTCACCCCCCCACACACACACCCATGTCCGTGCACTTCCTGTCTACCTCACAGTTTCATTCTGCAGGCACACCTGGGTGTTAATAGTGTAGGGGAGACTGGGGACAGTTGTAACACAGGTCAGTTGTAACTCTTGCAATTGCTCCAATCAGGAACAACTTAGGACTCACCTAATTCCCTCTGCACATGCTCAGTTTAGTCCTTAGTCCACATAAGAAGTTGTAGCGCCGTGAGGCAGACACATCCAAATTTGTGAGTGAAAACATAATTGTGCGGTCAGTCATATGTTTTGCTCTAATTTCACTGGTCAACAACAAATTTATTGTTTAAGTTTTTAGAGCTGATTTAGGATAATTTTGGTGTGCTGAATCCAAAAATCACATTAATTTTGCTCAATCAGGTCAACTTTCTGAACTATGCTACATATTGGCTTTTTAACATTTTTGCTTACATTTATGGGCATTTTCACATCATATGATACAAAATTCTTTCATATTTCTTGCAATAAACGAGTTCTGAAGATTTGACTTTTGCCAATTTATGATTGTTTTTTTTTTTTAATATTACAGGTGAATGAAATGGCTTCGACTAGAAGATCTTGCAAAAATAAGCCTGACATATTCTGCTACATCTGCGGTGAATACACCATTGTACCGAAACAGGAATCCTGTTAGAAAATGATTTTTTTTTCTCTTAAAACCTATTTTGGGTGAGAACTATATAAAAAAAAATCAACTGATAAAGTCACAAAAATGTAATCAATTTTGTGAAAAGATCAAATTTTTCCAAATCAAATTAGCAAAAAAACCTGACCTGATTGAGAAAAACAGATGTCATTTTTGGATTTAGCGGTGCAAAATGGTCCTAATTCAGTTGAAAAAACCTAGACAACTTGCAAAAAAACATTTTTTTGTAACCCAGTGTTATTTTTGTGATTGCATAGTTTGCATTTGAAAGTTGTTTAATTATATCTGTCAGATTAACAAAGATTTATGCAACTGTTTATCCACCTGTCCACAATTATCTAATATAAGATTATTATATCCTGTGTAGATCAATGTTCTTATTTCATATATCGGCCAATATCGGATATCGGCCAATCCAATATATTGGATATTGGCTTTTTTTTAGCCCCCAATATCGGCATCGGCCCCAAAAATCCCATATCGGTCAGGCTCTAGTGCATGTAAATTCATATGATCGGATGATTGCAGTACTCTGATTACTCTCAGTTCTGGGATCTTCATGGTCATGTAAACAGGCTCAGTGATCTGGAGCAGCTCAGTTGGAATCTATACCAAAGCAAATAATCACACACATAAGTTGTTGACTGTCATGATTGTTTTAAAAGCGATTATTGTCAGTCTGGTCTCTTCTCTGCTTTGCCTCCTTCTGTTCCTGTTCTCTCCTGTGCATCAGTGCTCTTTTATGTCTTTTATTTACCACTTCACTTTTGTCTTCTCTCCCCCAGCTCCATGTAATACTTCCAAATCAACTCCTCCGTTCTCTACTCCTACTCCTTCTGCTTCTTACCTCTCATCCCTACACCCCCTCTCCTGTCTCTCTTAGCGGCGTACCTCCTTTAGCCCCCACCCCATCTGCCACCTACCCCCTTCATGCCTTAGATTGGTGCAGCTGGCTGTCACGATGAGAGCTCGGTTGCACCAAGACTCGCAGGTATGGCCTCCTTTTCATGATGACACAATGTCGTAGCAATGAGTTATACTTTCAAACAGTGATTTGATGTCACAGCTGTCAGTGCTTCACTTAGCAATGCAGGAGGCGGCTGCCATATCCCCGCAGGGAACACGTTATCTGAGAAACTAATGAGCGTTTCACAACCGCCACGTCGTCAGAAAAATTTCCTGGCATCACACACCTTTGTAAAAGTCCCATCTAGCCTTACAAAAATGTATTCTACTTCTGTACAACTGCTCTGTTTGTAGTGTATGATGAAATGTTATGGTTACAAGGCTATTATAGAAAATAAATAAACATTTCAAAACACTTATGATGAATACTATATAATCATGTGGTAGCTATAAATCGCAGAAATGCTAAAAAAAAATTGAGGTATATTGAAATTTTACTTTTACTCCAATTATTGTCGCTGCTAAAAGAAGGATCCAAGGAAGGCTGACGTTTGAAGAATAGAGCAGTCAAAGGCAGAGCCATTTGGGTTTTGAAAATACTTGTGTTTAATCTTTTGTGATTTTTTTTTTTTTAGCAGCAGAAAATCACCACAATGACATGATCAGCGGTCTAGCAGACTTTTAAACAAAAAGCCTTTGTTGGGATTTCTGAAAGACATTCAGTGCATGTTTACCAGGAAGGGTTAGTCCATCAAAAAGATTCAAGCATAATGGGAATGTGTTGGATCTCACATGTGCTTTCATGTGAGATCCAGATATTTTAGCGTGTAACTGCAACAGCTATTCCTTTAAAGTATATCTGTACTGGCTATGCTTATGTTAACGTGTTCTTTTGGTGGAAGCTACAAGAATAAATCCGGATTCTTTTTGGTCTCATTTTTATACATTTATTTTTGACTTGATCTGACCACAAACAAAACATAACTCAGCTGAGGATCCACACCCCGAGCAGGAAATGGATCTAGACATTCCAGTGCACATTACTGTTTTGTTTTTTTTTTTGTTTTTTTTAGCAATGTCCCAGTACATACAAAGGCATGGAATTACAGTGCATTCATTATACATTACCTTTTGTATCATTTTCCCCCATGCCCTAACCAACCCCAAGGCCCTCTGAGAAGGGGCAACAGCAGGAATAAGAACATTATAACATAGTCTCTGAGCAGTAGAAAATCAAATAAGTACAAGCAGTAACACATCTGTGATGTACAAAAATATGAACTGAGCCAACAGAAATAGAAGATAATAATACAACAATAATAAAACAATAATAATAATAATAATAATAATAATAAACATAGCTTGTAGATACCTGTGTATACTTTAAAATATCAGACATTACACAGATGTATCAAATGTGACAATAATTGGTAGACAGAATGAATTACGACAAAAAACAACACCTAAACAAGAAAAGCACTCGGAGAGCATAGACCTCCGCCAAGACAGATCTGCCCCACCCCCACCCCCCCGATCACCACCAAAATTTAATCATTTCTTCCTTGTGCCAATGTGACCGGTCTATTCCCTCTGCGTTGTGTTGCTGGATGAGCATAAACCTGAGACACAGCGATTTCATGCGGAGGCAGTCTCCATTTATTGACCCTGGACAACAGGATTCTAAAAACAGTTAGCTGGGATGCTAAATCAGGCCCTGTACCCAGATCTACAATGATGAAAACATCATGTCAACACCGCGCGGCACAGACAACAAAACCAACAAGTTCAACATCAAAGTAAACACAACTTAACAAACATGGATAACACAAATAATAAGAAATATCAGCAAATAAATGTGCAAATACACGGGATATGACGATATGGATACTGACCTCTCGCCAGAGACAATATAAAAAAGGGGAGAGCTACGGGCACACAGGGAATTTATACACGAACACTACGGGGGTACACATGAAGAAGAAGTGGGTGTGGCTGGAGGACTAACACCCCAAACAAACTGTACAATAAGGAAGACACCAGGTATGTGTAAACTATGAATGAAAAGGACGATTTAACCCCATTTTGTGTAATTATATAATCATATATACTGAACGGGTTACACCAGTATCAACATTTCCTGAAAATTTCATGAAAATCCGTCCACAACTTTTTGAGTTATCTTGCTAACAAACAAACAAACATGCACGCAAACACACAAAGCAAAGTGATCACAATATCTCCTGGCGAAGGTAACAAGAAAAGCACTCGGAGAGCACAGACCTCTGCCTAGACAGACCTGCCCCCCACCCCCGATCAATACCAAAATGTAATCATTTCTTCCTTGTGCCAGCATCAACATTTCCTGAATATTTCTTGAAAATCCATCCATAACTTTTTGAGTTATCTTGCTAACAAACAAACAAACACGCACGCAGGCACGCAAACACACAAAGCACAGTGATCACAATACCTCCTGGTGGAGGTAATAATAACAAAATAGAGTAGGGTGGAGGTGTGAGAGATAAATCTGAAGGCAGTGTTTGTAAAGATCGAAAGTAACCTAAAAAAGATCGTCATTTATTAAAAAATTTAGTTGAGGAACCTTGTAGTGAGAGTCTAATCTTTTCTAATTTAAGAAAAAACATAACATCCTTTAGCCAAAGTGAAGTAGATGGGGGTTTAGGAGACTTCCACAAGCATTACTTTTATCATCCATGTAAACTGATCTTCAAACTATGGGCTGACTGGTGTCATCTGACTCTAAAGTCAAGCAGATGTCATTCCTCAACTCTATGTAAAACTCTATATTGACAATGTGTTTACATCTTATCTCCTGTGGTTTATGATCACATGTGGGCATGTGTATTTAAAAGTGTGCCTAAGGTAAAACCTAAGTCCTGTGTTCATAAATCTGTCAGTTTTGTATGTTGACCAAAATGAGACCCAATACTATCCTAAGAACTTTACCTGTAACCAGTGAAACAAAGAAATCTAGTGAAACAAAGGAATCCTGACTACTACTGACTAATATGTGATTAAACTTAAGACTTCAGCTGTCTAGATTAAAATAATATTTCGCTAAGTTGCAAATCAAATGAACATGCTGTGTGGACAAATGTTTGAGCAGATTGGAGGGTTTCCACCTTTTTGAAAAAATGGAAGCTTTGACAGTGTTCCAGTGGACCTGGTGTGGTCTTTTTTAGACCGTTTCTGCCTCAACACCATGTTGGCGACATTCTGACCAAAACAATGCAGCGTACACGTGACATCATCGCGCATGTGCAACAAAGGCGGAATCAATAAGCAGAATCATTAAGCAGGCAGGCAAACCATTCCAAGGAATCAAGCTACTGGGATCCGGTTCTCAAAAAGAACCGGTTCTCACAAAGAACCGGTTCTCGATTCCCATCCTGTGTACAATGTTGGAAACCCAGATGGGTGATTAGTAAGGCAGGAAACACGATAAAGTTAAAGCAGAGACAAGCATCTAATTGCAGCTGAGTGAGTGATTATCAATGTTAAAAAAAAAAAAAAAAAACAAGACTCAAAATAGCCTGATTAAAATGCAGACAATGTCAGACAAGCATTGAGCTGTTAATGACTAAAGCCATAATGAAAGGATGAATGGGTATTAATTGCAAGAATTACATTTTTTGGCTTCAGAAATAATGATTGTCTATCACCGTAAGACTAGAAATTCAGAGAATATTGGCAGTCCAATCAAAGTCACAACCATCTGTCATGTTCGCTCTCAGCCAGATATCTTGTTCATTTAGATTTGATTTCTCACATAGAACTCAGGCATAAAAATGATAACTGGATGTTTCAGTGAGTACAAACACAGGAGAATGCTTTCAAGCTGTCAAGTCCATGCCTCAGCTACAAACGGAATGAGAGACGAAAGAACAGCTGCAAGCCAAGTGAAAAAAGTCCAAGTCATATTAAAAATGAACTGCTAAGAGTGAAATGTGCTGCATGTTTGGTCACTGTTATTTAAATGCTTGGAACTGCTGTGCTTTGTGCCCAAATAGCCTGTTTTATTTGCTCGTTTTGATTGGATGGTGATTAGGAATGAGTTGCACTTGGATAATCTACAGTACTCATGAACTCAAACACAGTCCTTTCATTAGTACATGCAATACACTGCATGTATATAATTCACTGATTAATTACTTAAAAGAATGATATTTTGCTTTTTTAAATGGAATTACGCATTTTAGAACATTTCCCTGTGGTCTACATAAACTATAATTGCAATACTTGGATCTGAATTCTTCATTAATTCAACTCCTCAGATCCATCTTCAACTGTATTTTGGAGAAATGACACGAAATCATGTGGCACATCAGCATAGACTGAATATTTCATACATACTGTGCACAGAACTGAATTTTCTGTGATCATTTCTCACGTTGGGCTGCAAAGTTTGCCAGTTTTGGTTCCTACTTTCAGTGTAAATTATCAGGTTGGAACAGGTGGAACGGAGTCGACTAACGTTATTTTTTTTACAGCTTAGACATTGAACAGACACATTTAAACACAATACAGTGAACAAGTTAACTTAAGACCTACCATATCAAATTTAATACCTTCTATAGATTTTTTGTAAAGAAGTAATATTTTGCTTTTTTAAATGGAAACATGCATTTTAGAACATTTCCCTGTGGTCTACATAAACTGTAAATGCTATACTTAGGTCTGAATTCTTCATTAATTCAACTCCACAGGTCCATTTTCAACCCTATCTCTGAGTAATGACACCAGAAAGGTCATTTTGAGCGCTGGCCCTTTAAATGCACATGACTCCACCCCCTCCAGGTTGTTGACTGTGCTGCTCTGTCCGCTTGACTTCATTAATACAACCCACAACTGAACATTTTAGGTAATCGGCTTGAAGTTTGGACATATTTCGACAAATAATTATGTCGTACTCGGAGAAATCTTCATCTGAAGTCTTGACCTTATATGTACAAATGTTGTGACATAACTAGTCATAGACGTAACAAATTAAGCAGGAATTAAAACAGGTTGTAGAAATCCACTCCATTTTTGCCAAAATGAATATAAAGATAGCTTTGCAGCACCTGGAGGGTTCAAATTCAAACTTTTTGAACTATTAGGGTCCAAATACACAAATAAATGAACCAAAGACTAATAAAAGTGGGTTTAGCAAAATATGACCCCTTTAACCCTTTATAGTTCACTCATAGAAATACACTCAAAGTGAAATTTTCATCCTTGGTGTGTTATTGGATGACATAACACGGATGACATTAATTACTTTTGTGAAATTTTTCAAAATGTTTGATTGTCATGTAGAAAATCAAGGTCTGTGAAGTTGCCATATTTGGTTACTTGTCCGTAAGTGGCAAAAAAAAAAAAAAAAATCCAAGAGCTACATATAGAAAAAAAAAAAAACTAAACAAGAAAAACGCACAAGGTAAGGTGAAAGGAACATGTATTTTAGAACATTAGACCAACATGCGTGCTGATCCAGACCCCTGTCCACATCCACATGATCCCTTTGAACATCATTCCTTGCATTAGTACCATTACTTCATGGTACCAAACAAAGCAGGTCCACTCACTGTTCATGCAGAGGTGGACCTTACAGACCCTGGAGACCACATTGGACCTGAGATTGTTGACTCACTGGAAATGTTGATGTCACTGTCTTGTAATGAATGCAAAAATTACCAAAAATAGTCACTTGCAATAAAATTGCACTTATTTTTCTAGAGAAATGTAAGGGTTTTTTTTTCAGGTTATTCACATCTTTTATGTTTGGATAGTTTATAAATGTAAATTTTTCCGTAATTTAATGTTTTTTTGCACTGCAAGAGGAAAAATCAGAATTGTCATATCTATAGGTTATGATGTTATTATTGTACTGGTCCAGTCTACTTTAGATTTGGATAAATTTGGCCTTGGAATTTTACACAAAGTGTATTTTTATGCCTGTTTAATGATCAGTCCACTGTTGTGGTCCACACTGTAATATAGCTCAGAGAAACCCTGAAACCACCACCTTAGTTTTATGAAAATATGAGCCCTTTAACCCTTTAGAGTTCACTCAGAGAAATACACTCATATTCAAATTTTCATCCTTGGTGCGTTATTGGACGACATAACACGGACGACATTAATTACCTCCGCCAAGGAGGTTATGTTTTTGTCCGCATTGGTTTGTTTGTTTGTCTGTCTGTGTTCAAAATAACTTAAAAAGTTATGGACGGATTTGGATGGAAATTTCAGGAAATGTTGATACTGGCACAAGGAACAAATGATTACATTTTGGTGGTGATTCGGGGGGGACGACACATGACTGATCTGCCTTGGCGGAAGTCTGTGCTGTCCGAGTGCTTTTCTAGTTACTTTTGTGAAATTTTTTAAATTTTTTATTGTCATGTAGAAAATCAAGGTCAGTGAAGTTACCATACAGGGTGGGGAAGCAAAATGTACAATATTTTGAGGCAGGGATTGAAAGACAGTGTATGACCAATTAGTTTATTGAAAGTCATGAGAATTTATTTGCCACAAGAAAATTGACATAATAAAAAATGTTTTTATTCTATGTGTCCTCCTTCTTTCTCAATAACTGCCTTCACACGCTTCCTGAAACTTGCGCAAGTGTTCCTCAAATATTCGGGTGACAACTTCTCCCATTCTTCTTTAATAGTATCTTCCAGACTTTCTCGTAATAGTTTTGCTCATAGTCATTCTCTTCTTTCCATTATAAACAGTCTTTATGGACACTCCAACTATTTTTGAAATCTCCTTTGGTGTGACGAGTGCATTCAGCAAATCACACACTCTTTGACGTTTGTTTTCCTGATTACTCATATGGGCAAAAGTTTCTGAAAAGGTATGGATAATAGAGTTAGGTATGATTATGACATCAATATATGTTTGGTTTCAAAACAATTAACCTAGTGCCTGCTGAGAAAAAACAACTAAATGTTCATTGTAACTTTTGCTTCCCCACCCTGTATTTGGTTCCTTGTCCGTAAGTGGCAAAAAGCCAAAAAAAATCCAAGAGCTACATATAAAACTAGAAACATACTCTGAGAATGCAGACCTCCGCCAAGGCAGATCAGTGCCCCCGCCCCCGATCACCACCAAAATGTAATCATTTGTTCCTTGTGCCAATATCAACATTTCCTGAAATTTTCATGTAAGTCCGTCCTTGACTTTTTGAGTTATTGTGCACACGGACAGACAAACAAAACAACGCCGGCAAAAACAAAACCTCCTTGGCGGAGGTAAAAATAAAATAAAAACACATAAGGTAAAGTGACAGGAACATGTATTTTAGAACATTAGACCAACATGCGTGCTGATCCAGATCCCTGTCCACATCCACATGATCCCTTTGAACATCATTCCTTACATTAGTACCATTAGTACCCCTTTAATCAAACTGGCTGTTGTGCGCTTACTGGAACCAGAATTGCCGACATATTCTTATTTGCTGCTTTTTAATAGTTCCTCAGTGGAGCATGACCACCCAACAGAATATCTGCTGTTAAAGTGAACTTTTTGTCACCGACCACAGTTTTTAGTAACTTTTACCTATTTATAAGACCATGGTTTAGTCCATTTCGTAAGTTTTCTTTCTACCTCTACTACATAACCTGGATGGTGACTCTTGAAGTTGACAAGTATCCTACGCTCCACATTTTGACAGCTTTGAATGTACACCCAGGCGGTTACAGTGCATTTCATGTTGTTTTGACAGTATGAACGCACTTATATTCTTAATATAGTAAGTTAAAGTACAGAAGGATGTAATTTGACACAGCCGTACTCAAACTGTAAACATGAATTCAAAGTTCAGTCGGTGATATTTTCGGACATCTAGGGGTGAAACTGCAGATTGCGACTTGTAATCCTCACCATGTCCTAGTCTGTGAGGTTTAAATGTAGAGCTGAAACGATTAATCGACTCAAAGTGATAAAAAAAAGTCATTCAACCACAATTCCCCTGAATCAAAGCTTTGTTTCCTTCATTTCTCTGCTGTTAAACATCGGTTCCACTGTTGTGTTTCACACGGACACTTACTGTGACGCACAAAGAAGCTTCAATTCAGGAAAACTGCAATAGAATATTTCCCTCCAATCAATTCGAGTCGATTAATCGAATCGTGAATTTTTGCATTCGCTTCAAGCACCTAATCGATTAATCGGTTGCAGCTCTACTTATATGATGTTGAATTAATGCTTAACCCTTTAAACCCTAAGCCTAAATGCTCCGTCTGCTCTTTTTTTTCTTATTTTTTTTTTGAACTTCTTTTTATTTAGATTTCATGTGTGTAGCCATACAGTGCATTGTAACAAATCATTATATAACAGAAATATATGTGTATATATGTATATACATATACACACACACATATACATATATATATATATATATATATATATATATATATATATATATACATCTCAGTCTTAATGGGGGTAGTAGTCCATGGTTGTATCAAGTCCAAGGCCACAGGGACCAGAATATTCAGGAGAGGTCAACATCAGCCATTAAAATACAACATGGTAGAACCTTGACATTCTTTCAGAATCTGAGATAGAACAAAATAGAAATCCACAACAGCAACAACAGTGAAAAGCAACAACACTTACATCAAATTAAAATGTGACTTAATGTGGGTCCAGTTATTCATAAATATTTCTCTTTTCATTTGTAACACTGCAGTGGTATATTCCATGTTATACACATCCTGAATTCTATCCCTCCATTGGACTATTGTGGGGGGTTGTGGCTTTAACCAAGAGGTTGTTATTACTTTGTTTGCAATCAATAAAAGTATTCTAAGCAGTTTTGTTTGACTGTTTTCCTGAAGATCCTCAGGTATTATGCCCAGTATGAAATGTGATGGTTTCATTGGTAGGTCTATGGACAAACATGCTTTTATTTCTCTTTGAATATTTTTCCAGTATTCTGATAATTTTGGACAATCCCAAAATATATGTGTATGGTCTCCTACCAAGCCACAACCCCTCCAACACAACGATGAGGTATTGCTCCATCTCGATATTATACGAGGCGTTCTGAAGTATCTCATTTTTAGCTTCCATCCGTATTCCCTCCAATTAGGACTATTTGTTGTTTTATGTCCCTGTTCAAATGAAGTTTCCCATTGTTCATCAGAAATTATTATGTTCATCTCTAGTTCCCATTTCTCTTTAATATCTAAATTATTCTCTCCCATATCCTCATTTATTATCTTATATAAATATGATATAAATTTTTTCTTCACTGTTCCATCTATTGTTGAAATTAAAAAGTGTTCTATTTTAGATGGTAGAGAGCAGAGCTTTTCCCGTTCTGGATGTCTGTTTAAGTTGTCTCGTATTTGTAAGAACCTGAAAAAGTCCTGGTTTGATAAATCATATTTTTCTTTAAGTTGTTCAAATGATTTTAATATAGTTCCTTCAAATAACTGGTCTAAAACTTCTAAACCCTTTTCTTTCCATCTTTCAAAGCCCTTATCAAGTTTTGATGGGAGAAATTCTGGATTGTTGGCTATTTTCATGGCCCTGGATATAGTCTTAGGTAGTTGTAATTTTTTCCTAACAGTAAACCATACCTTCAAAGTGTTTTTAACCCATATATTTGAAAACTTCTTTATCCTACCAGTATCTAAGTTAAGAAATGGGATGGATTTTTTTTTTTTTTTTTCTTATTTTGACTACAAAAAGGTTAGAAAATATGCTTTGAGTGAGTCCTTTTTCCCCATTTTTCCACAACACTTACATCATGCAGTAAATTGTAAAAGACTGCTAGATTTTGGAAGTTCTTATTCTGCTATAATGGCTTCTTCTCCACCTTCTAGTACGGGCATGAGTGAAATTACCATAATGACCCAATAAAACCGAGAATGTGTAATGTCTTAGGTTTCAGAAACCATAGGAATTTTTCCAATTGGACAAACACTAAAAGAGTTAGAGCCATCCAAACTGGTGTGTCAGCGTTGACACATCAGGATTTAAAGGAGTGATATTTTACTTTTTTAAATGCAATTATGCATTTTCAAACGTTTCCCTGTGGTCTACATAAACTGTAAATGCTCTGCTTGGGTCTGAATTCTTCATTAATTCAACTCCACAGGTCCATCTTCGACCCTATTTCTGAGTAATGACACCAGAAACATAATTTTGAGCGCTGGCCCTTTAAATCCACATGCCCCGCCCCCTCCAGGTTGTTGGCTGTGCTGCTCTGTCCCGTTCAACCAACAACTGAACATTTTAGGGAATCCACTCAAAATTTGGACATATTTTCAGCATGGACTACAACCGCTGCTGCTGATGAACAGTTATGTCGTACTCTGAGAAATGTTTGTTGGAAGTCTTGACCTTATATGTGCAAATGTCGTGACGTAACTAATTATAAAATGTAACAAATTAAGAGGGAATTGAAACAGGTTGTAGAAATCCACTCGATTTTTGCCAAAATGAATATAAAGATAGCTTTGCAGCACCTGGAGGGTTCAAATTCAAACTGTAGGAACTATTCGGGTCCAAATACACAAATAAATGAACCAAAGACTAACCAAAGACTCCCTTGGTTGTTTTTTGTAAAGCGTCTTTGAGTACTTAGTAAAGAGCTACACTACCAGGCAAAAGTTTGGACTCACCTTCTTATCTAAATGACATGAGATGGACCACAGATGGCCAACAAGTGCTCAGCATCATTTTGAACTCCTTCCAGAGTTTTGGAAAATATTTCAGGTGATTACCTCATGAAGCTCATTGAGAGAATGCCAAGAATGCACAAAGCAGTAATAAAAGCAAAATGTGGCTATTTTGAAGGATCTAAAATATAAAACATGCTTTGAGTTTTGTCACACCTTTTTTAACGACATAATTCCATATGTGTTCATTCATAGTTTTGATGCCTTCAGTGAGAATCTACGTACAATGGAAATAGTCATAAAATAAAGAAAAAACAGGTGAGTCCAAACTTTTGCCTGGTAGTGTATATAAAACTGATGTATGATTATGATTATGATTATTATTATTATTATTATTAAAAGTGGATTTAGCAAAATATGACCCCTTTAAGAAATGTGAGGTTTTTTTTCAGGTTATTCACATCTTTTATGTTTGGATAGTTTATAAATGTAAATATTTTCGTAATTTAATAGGGGTTTTTTTTGCACTAAAAGGAAAAATCAGAATTGGCATTATCTATAGGTTATTATTGTACTGGCCCGGTTTACTTTAGATTTGGATAAATTTGGCCTTGGAGTATTACAGAAAGTGTATTTTTATATATGTTAAATGATCAGTCCACTGTAGTGGTCCACACTGCAAAAACCACCACCTCAGTTTTATGAATAACCTTTTATAAACCAAGAAGAATTGGCCCAAAGTTTCCTCCAGACAGTCATGTTTCATAGTCGATGTGTCCGTCTGACACAGATGACCCTTTTCCTTTTTCACGATAACGCTGATGTTTCGGCTTTAGATTGAAATGTCTCCACGGTTATTGATAGGTTGGCTATGAAACAGAAAAGGGCATGGCAGGAGTTAGTTTCAGAAGAAATCACAGTTTGGAAACCTTTTATTTAGTACCGCTCACCGGGCCAAAGTAACAATTTGTCCGATAGATTTCTGACTAAATACTGCAATTCCAATCAGCCTAGGAAGCAAACGGGGAAAACTGAGATTGTGTTCAGAATAAAACAGGAGTGGTCACTCCAACACAGGGGTCTCAAACATGCGGCCCGGGGGCCAAATGCGGCCCACCACAGGTTCCAATGCGGCCCATGGGATGAATTTGCAAAGTGCAAAAATTCCACAGTCGAGGCTGTGGAACTCATTTTAGTTCAGGTTCCACATACAGACCAATATGATCTACAGTCAAATAATAACATAAAAACCTACAAAAATAATATTTTCTTGTGGGTTTGATGTGAAAAAAATTACACTATGCCTATAAATAATGACAACTTCAAATATTTATCTTCGTTTTAGTGCAAAAAATGACATTAAATTATGGAAATACTTACATTTACAAACTATCCTGAAACAATAAAATGTGAATAACCTGAACAAATATGAACAAAGTACATCTATTCATATTTTGTTAAAAATGTTTTTATTCTACTTCACTCTATTCTTATGTTGCTTGTAAAACTGATATTCTATTTTCTTATCTCATTTTTATTTTTTGTAATTTTATATTCGCTCTATTCTTATTCTGTAGTACTGGTGTTTTGTCAATATTGTTGCACTGACTGGAGTAGCACAATGACAATAAAGGCTATTCTATTCTATTCTATTCTATTCTATTCTAGTCTAGTCTAGTCTAGTCTAGTCTAGTCCAGTCTTCTAGCGTAGTCTATTCTATTTTAATCTCTTCTTGTCTAGTCTATTCTAGTCTACATTAGTCTAGTCTAGTCTTCTAGTGTAGTCTGTTCTAGTCTAGTCTATACCAATCTAGTCTTCTAGTCTATTCTATTTTAGTCCATTCTAGTCTTGTCTAGTCTATCTTATTCTATTCTATTCTATTCTATTCTATTCTATTCTATTCTATTCTATTCTATTCTATTCCTGTCTAGGTTATTCTAGTCTATACTAGTCTAGTCTTTTAGTCTATTCTATTCTAGTTTATTCTAGTTTAGTCTAGTCTAGTCTAGCTTATTCTATTCTATTCTATTCTATTCTGGTTTGTTCTAGTCTAGTCTATACTAGTCGAGTCTTTTAGTCTATTCTATTTTAGTTTATTCTAGTCTTGTCTTCCAGTCTATTCGATTGTAGTCTATTCTATTCTAGTCCAGTCTGGTATTCTATTCTATTCTATTCTATTCTATTCTATTCTATGCTAGTTTATTCTAGTCTAGTCTATACTAGTCTAGTCTTTTTTAGTCTATTCTAGTCTAGTCTTCCAGTCTATTGTATTCTAGTCTATTCTAGTTTATTCTAGTTTAGTCTATACTAGTCTAGTCTTCCAGTCTATTCTATTGTAGTATATTCTATTGTAGTCCAGTCTAGTATTCTATTCTATTCTATTCTATTCTATTCTATTCTATTCTATTCTATTCTATTCTATTCTATTCTAGTTTATTCTAGTCTAGTCTTTTTTAGTCTATTCTAGTCTAGTCTTCCAGTCTATTCTAGTCTAGTCTTCTATTCTATTGTATTCTAGTCTATTCTAGTTTATTCTAGTTTAGTCTATACTAGTCTAGTCTTCCAGTCTATTCTATTGTAGTATATTCTATTGTAGTCCAGTCTAGTATTCTATTCTATTCTATTCTATTCTATTCTATTCTATTCTATTCTATTCTATTCTATTCTATTCTATTCTATTCTATTCTATTCTAGTTTATTCTAGTCTAGTCTTTTTTAGTCTATTCTAGTCTAGTCTTCCAGTCTATTCTAGTCTAGTCTTCTATTCTATTGTATTCTAGTCTATTCTAGTTTATTCTAGTTTAGTCTATACTAGTCTAGTCTTCTAGTCTATTCCTTTTTAGTCTATTCTAGTTCATTCTAGTCTAGTCTGTTCTATTCTATTCTATTCTATTCTATTCTATTCTATTCTATTCTATCCAAACATATTAAAAACAGTGGGTTACTTCCAGATGTTTCTCCTCATACCTCATATTACCTCCTGTTTTGTTCTGCGTTGTAGGTGATTTCTGAGACTTTGAGGCTGTTTAGACTGGAATCACTGAACAGAAAAAAAACAAATAAAAAGTTGAGACCCACAGACTTATGGCCCTTCTGCACAGGGGTCCCACTGAGGTGAGAATCTGCTGATTGACTGAAGGAACTTTTTTCTGAACTGTGACGTAGGCCCTGTTACAGCCATATGAAATCCATACATCCTTCTAGGTGAGCAGTTTTGGTATCTCACTGTCCACCCATCGACTTGAAACCAACAGCGTTTTTATTCATCCAACATCCCTGGGTTTGGTAATTAGTTGACTGTTGATTAAAACAGGCTTTAGAGAGAAAGAAGAGATTCAGCAATTACCCAGTATATTAATCCCCTTCAATGGCTTCATTAGAATGCTCCACGCACTCTGGTTTCAAGTTTTACATTTAAATTTGACTCTGAGATTTTTACACTGCAATTTGCACTTTTAATTTGCTTCTCCCATAATTGGACATAGCTGCTTGTGCTCGACTTACTTTGTAAGTGGATCCAGCGTTGTGCCCTCCCATTTGTATGACTGACAGTGGAGCCCACAGGTACTGAATACAGTAGTGGTTCTCAAACTTTTTACAGCGGAGAACCCCCTAAACCAGGGCTGTCAAACTCATTTTGGTTCAGGGGCCATATTTAGCCCAATTTGATCTCAAGCAGGCCAGACCAGTAAAATAATGAATGAATAACCTATAAATAATGACAAATCCAAGTTTTTCATTTTGTTTAAGTACAAAAAAAAAAACAATTAAATTATAAAAATATTTACATTTTACAAAAATATGTGAATAACCTGAAAAAAGAGAAATTTCATTTGAAAAATTAGTGCAATTTTAACAATATTATGCCTCGACTTATTACACCGGGTTACAAAAAAATGTTTTTTGCAAGTTGTCTAGGCTTTTTCAACTGAATTCGGACCATTTTGCACCGCTAAATCCAAAAATGACATCTGTTTTTCTCAATCAGGTCAGGTTTTTTTGCTGATTTGATTTGGAAAAATTTGATCTTCTCACAAAATTGATTACATTTTTGTGACTTTATCAGTTGATTTTTTATATAGTTCTCACCCAAAATAGGTTTTAAGAGAAAAAAAATCATTTTCTAACAGGATTCCTGTTAGGTACAATGGTGTATTCACCGCAGATGTAGCAGAATACGTCAGGCTTATTTTTGCAAGATCTTCTAGTCGAAGCCATTTCATTCACCTGTAATATTAAAAAAAAAAAACAATCATAAATTGGCAAAAGTCAAATCTTCAGAACTCGTTTATTGCAAGAAATATGAAAGAATGTTGTATCATATGATGTGAAAATGCCCATAAATGTAAGCAAAAATGTTAAAAAGCCAATATGTAGCATAGTTCAGAAAGTTGACCTGATTGAGCAAAATTAATGTGGTTTTTGGATTCAACACACCAAAATTATCCTAAATCAGCTCAAAAAACTTAAACAATAAATATGTTGTTGACCAGTGTTATTTATACATATACATTAAACACAATGTTACATATACATTTGGTAACAGGTAGAATATTGTTAAAATTTTGGAGTTTGGAACTAAAATTTGAACAATTTCTACAATATTCCATCTCTTCTTATTAACACAACTACAAATCACAGTGGATCCATAAATGCATAAAACATTTAGTAACAGGCGGAATATTGTTCAAATTAAACATCTGGGGTCATTCATCTTTGTTTATATTTATGTATTTATTTGCATTTTATTGTGAAAAAAATAGTTTTGCAAATGTAAACATTTTGTTATTTTTTTCCACTTTCACTTTTTTTCACTTTCACAGAAAATTTGTAGTCATTATTTATGGGTTTTTGTGTGTTTATTTTTACTTTAGGTCACATCAGTCTGTATGTGGAACCTGAACCAAATGATTTGGACAACCTGGACTGTTAAGGTTCATTTTTGCACAGAATGGAACCTTTGGTAGGCCAGATTTGGCATGTTTCATTAATTTTTTTTATTTCAGAGTTTAAAAAAAAATGTATCTAATACCCTGAGTATTTTTGGGTGTTTAATTTTCTTTTTTTTTTTTTTTTTTTTTTTTTTTTTTTAATAAATTTGCTTTTTTTTTTTTTTTTTTTTTTTGGCTACTTATTGAGGTATTTGTATGAAATTATATACTTTAACCATTAACTGACATCTTGACCATTTGGTAGAGGTCAATATTTTAAAAACCACAGAGTCTGTTGGAAAAAAAAAAAAAAAATAATAATGATAATTGATTGTTGTCATTACTCAACCAAGCGAATAAGAAATGCAAACAAAACATTTTTTCCTCCGTTTTTTTTTTTTTGGTGGGGTAGTTAACGGGTTAATCAGCTCTCAGGTCCAATAGATGGCTTTAACGCCTGCTGTGTCACTTTTCCAAGACCCGCTATTATTATGGTTGAAAAGCAGCAAATATAATTTAAATGTGTTGTATAAACCTGTCACTGTGTACCTGAAGAAACCAGACTTACATTTTTATTTTCATCTTATTCTAGTTAAAAAACAAACAAACAGAAACCCTGCTAACAATAATCAATGTATTTTTTTTCCTTTTCAAGCCCCCTTTATAACTAGTGGTTGGAAGCTTGTGAATTGTCATTATTTATTAATCTTTTTTACGTAAACCAAACAGTATGCATCATGTTTTCGGCAAGTGCTCGTTCAATACATGTTTTCCTCGTGAGTGTTGGGTGTAATTACTCCTGCTGTTTAATAATGCAACAGCCTATGGTTATATGGATGCATCATCTGTGTTTAGACACTTCTGACGCATTTTAAATGACATCACCTCTGTCTGAACACATAGCAGCAGTTTAGTGTTATATATGTATTGTATATATACAGTAGGGGGAAAAAATTATTTGATCCCTTGCTGATTTATTTTTTTTCTTACCCCTTTGCAAAGACATTCACAGTCTATAATATTAGTGGTAGGTTTATTTTTATGTTTTTTTTTTTTTGTTTTTTTTTTTAATTGAAATTAGAACAATGACAATATAAAAAAAAAAGTCTTATATAGTATCCAATATATGTGTGAGAATAAGAACATTACACCCGTGGTAGGTTTATTTTAACAAAAAAAAACCAAAAAAAAAAACAAAAACAGAATACCCCACCCCAAAATAAATAAATAAATAAATAAAATAAAATGAAATCCAGTGGTTTTATGTATTTGTACCAGGTAAATTCATTGTTTCTGTGTGAGCCGGATGTTGTTTTTATTGGGTTTTGGAAATTTATAGAAGCTAGTAGTTGCTTAATAAATTTATTTTTGTGTGTGGACAGAATATGACTCATAGGTCATTAACCCTTTCATGCACGAATTATGAGAACCTTAATCAAATTTTTTTCCTGAGTGTTTTTATTCCTCTTTTAGGCATGAAAAAAACAATGCGATTGAAAATTTTCTTCTGAAAAATAAATAAAAGAAAAATAATTTAAAAGAAAAATGAATAAAAAAATAATAATGAAAAAAAATTCTTATGAGTGTATTTTTCATGAAGTTGCAAAAATGTCCACTCAGCTGGACACCACACGTTTAATTTTTGACGCACAGAAACATGTATTTACTGATAAATTGTGTGAAAACTATGGGGAGGGCTTGTGATTCTGGGGGTTTATCCTCAGGAGAGATCTACATAATGTTACCAATTCATGTCAGAAAAGATATGTAGTGTCTTAAAACTTTAATAAAGATATGTGTAAAAAAAAAATAAAAAAACAAAACAAAAAAAAAGAACAACAAAATCCATGAATATACAAGAGAACAGCTGTAGAATAGCTGTCCACTGGAGTGACCACTATGCATGAAAGGGTTAACATCATCAATTAATGGCTTTACCAAACAATGTATCCATAAAAAAATCCAATAAAACATTAAATCCAGACTGGGAGAGGTTCTGAACTCCACATGAGAGTGAAATTAAATGAGATTCAACACTTTTTAATTCTAATTAAACAGTAATTATTGTTTGTATGGAATATTTTTATACCATGGTAATTATATTTAGTGCATTAATCTTTTGTTGTTGTTGTTGTTGTTGTTGTTTTAAGGGATTATTTTGTTCCATTCACTGTTAAAACATTTTTTTTTTTCAAATCATACTCTTGCTCCTATTATCTTTGTTATTAGTGAAATATTCTGCTGGTTTTTGTCATGTTCTGACCACATAGAAGAGTTTAAAATCACCAATAATCATCTTTTATGTTGTTTTTATCTTGTTGAAAAAACTCACTCTCATTTATTTGTTTTGATTTAATGCGACAGCCAGTGCGTGTGCATAACAGTACATCGGAATAAGGAAAATGAAGAAAATGAAAAGTAAATGACAAAATCAGCAACTACATGTGTCTTTATCTGTGACTTTTTTTTTTTCTTCCTCTCACATTGCTTTTCTCATTTACATCTAGTTAAATCGCTTTGGCCTTGTTACATCTTTTCACACATCATTTCAAATCACAAATAACTGTCTGATTGCTTCAACTTTCACTCGGGACCAAAATCATTCTTTCAAATTGACAAAAAAAAATCAAAAATAAAAATTGGATTTACTGTGGCAAATATATCACTGAAATGAAAAAAAAAATCACAATAACATTTCACGTTCACAATAGCATTTTACGTCATTAAACTACTTACTGATGGTATGTGTGTGATGACAATTAAACCAAACCCTTTATAGTTCACTCATAGAAATACTCTGAAATTCCAAATGTCAACCTTAGTGTGTTATTGGGGGACAGAACAAGACTTTATCACTTTTGTGAATAGGGGTGTTAGAAAATATCGGTTCTGCAATATATCGCGATATTTCATTTCACAATACTGTATCGATATTGAAAAGTACTTTATCAATATTTTTAGATATTTATTCAAATGCAGATATGGTGGAGGTTCATTTTTGTTTTTTGGTTTTCTTTATTGTTTCTATCTTATTTATTATTATTTAACACTGTTTTATTAAATAATGGTTATTCGAAGCATCCTAAAAACGCCTTTTACTGTCTTTCCTTTGGAAACTAGAATTGGAAACATTTTGTGATATAGCATTAGATCCTGTTTTAATCAAATAAAAATGTGTTTAGTGCTTGTATATATTTCTGATGGAATTCAATCCTTCCAGGAAATAATCTTTTAAAACGAAAAGAAGCAAACAAAAAAACTGCCTTTTTAACAGTATCATGCTATATCGTGATATATCGTATCGTGATCCTAGTATTGTGATTGGTGTCGCATTGCCAGATTCTTACCAATACACACCCCTATTTCAGAAACTTTCCAAAATGTTTTATTATGTAGAAAATCAACGTTAATGAAGTTATCATATTTGGCTCCTTACCCATTAGTGCAGTGTTTTTCAACCTTGGGGTCGGGACCTCATGTGGGGTCACCTGGAATTCAAATGGGGTCACCTGGAATTTCTAGTAATAGATAAAAATAAAAAACTTGCTAATAAAAAATGTATGGTGAGTTGAGAGAAATGATCACAATCTATAAAAGACAAACTGAAGCTGAAACTGAAGCACTGTGGTTCTGTTTATCTGTCAAATGTTCATTGTGGTCAGTTTCAGATGCTGCAGCTCTTTCATAATTCATAGTTTGAGTTCTTGTTTGTTCAGTATTAA